>NC_141760.1:29007308-29307308 GCF_982258835.1 Parasteatoda tepidariorum | reverse complement strand
ATTAAAATTGCATAAAATACCATTATTGGATATTTATTTCTTTGCGTGCTTCTGAACAGTTCGTAACAGGGGAGTGCTCCCAGCCGTGTACGACGACAATTATCGTTTAATTTCGATCCTGGTGATGCGTCCTAACTCTCTTAGAAGTTTACCGCAACATTTACGGGTCTCCCTGTTAAATATGAGGTTTTTAAACCTGTGAATTTTGACAAAAAATAGAATTAAAATGACATTTTAAAAAATCTGCAGTTTTAGAACTAATTTTATCTTTTAAGTCTTCACACCCAAATTAGGCAAGATCAAGTATTTGTATAACTGAAAAGTATTTGTTTCTCAGTGTTAATTACTCCTTTTATTTGACTTAAATTTTCTTATTATTAAAAGTTACATTTATTATTTTTGTTTTAAAACGTTTTTAGTTGGAGGAGTTAGAAAAAGCATTTGCTCAAACTCACTACCCCGATGTCTTTACTCGAGAAGACTTGGCTATGAAAATTAACTTAACGGAAGCAAGAGTTCAGGTAATCTATATGCATCAATATATTTTTGATGTAAAAGTAATTTAAATTATTTGAAAGTGTTTCACGTTAGAAAGGCAGAACATTACTGTATATCTAGAAATTCTGAAGGAGCTAGTGTGGCCTTTTCCAGATTGTCTGTGTGTAAATTAATTAGACAATCCAAAATCTCAAAATAAAATCATAAATAATTTGATAACAATGTATTAACGACTTGATCATTAAAACTCTATGGTATTTGATTCGATTTGGATTAACGAAAATATTTGATTAACGGAACACTGAATTTTCAATTATATAGTGAAACCTCTCGGAAGAGACCACTTTCTGTCTCACGGTAAAATGGTCTTTAAAGGAGATTGGTCGTTTTTAGTGTTTACCTCCATTGACTGCAAAATGTTATCGAAGGCACATAAATTTTTTGCAAGCGATTTTATTTTTTCACAGCGTCATTCTCTTGGAGAGAAAAAGCCACTTGTATTGGCGTCGTGAAAACCGGATCCAAGAATAAAATTTAGCGTTAATAGAAATAATATTGATATAATTGCATGTAAAGACAAATTTTCCAATTATGAATGATAGAAATATTTTAAATAAATAAACAATTCTTTTTTTTCATTTAATTTTAATTTTATATTATCAAAATAAGTTTACTTTAAAAAATTGGAAGTTCGTTTGTTTGAGATGCGACTTTGTTCTAAATTAACTTTTTTTAAATTTAACTTCTAACTCTAAAACTAAGTCACGGATAGTATCGTGATCTTCAGTGTGACTGTAACATCAAGTTCTCAATCTTTTTCAACAATCGTCAAAAAGAGCTCTCTAAATAAGAGCCACTCAGAAATATTTTGAATACATTTGAATGTAATTTGTTTTGTCAATATCTTTTATTTTGATATTTTTTCGTGCTTCCCTGTTTGCCCGCTCGCTGGCAGAGATTTTGATAGTCTCTCCCAAAGGGTTTCTTCAACACAAAGCCTGTGGAAAAATTTACGTGGTCCTAAAAGTAGTCATAAGTAGAGGAAATCGCCACACAGAGATAATCTTTCCTGGAGATTTCTACATCAGTTTTTGAAATAATTTAGTTCCATTTTCACAGTAAATAATAATTATAGATAAGTTGAAATACTCATGTTTCTTTCAATAAAACTGGGGTATCTCATGCCTACCAAAGGGTATCTTATACCCAAATCTATCTAGAATTTGAGGATATCTACCAAAATATCTTAGGGGACACTCTGGCCCCTCCCGTTGCTCTAGATCAGGGCTTCCAACTTACATGAAGACGGGGGCCGCAATTAAAAACACCAGTCAAATGGCGAACTGCAACTTTATCAAAATTGTATATAGGACTCTTTTATGTTTGAAGGAACATTAAATATTACTGTCTGATTTTTATCAAGTTGTACAAAACAGAAGTATTGAATTACAAATTAAAATAAGTAGATTTTTACCTAAGAAAAAATTTTTTTTGCACCGTTGGTATGTTACATTTCGCAGAAACGAAGAAATTGTTTTTTTAACAAAGAAAAGTACTTTAAACCCATATAGATTTCTTACGAAAATTGCCCGCAAAAAAAAGACAACTAATATATTTTAGTTCGCTGCCCACAAAAAGGGCTTCGAGGGCTGGATCTTTCCCGCGGGCCGCCTGTTGGCAACTACTGCTCTAGATATAAGATTCTATAAATACTTTTCTCTAAGGCTAACCTATGAATGATTAAATAAACACTTAAATTGGATCAAATTATGAAAAGTCAGAACTACTCGATACTTTCAGCAGATAATTTTTTGAATTACAAAGCAACAGAAAGAGTGGCCAAAAGTCCCTACCTGTCTCTCCAGTGGTAAATTTAATTAATGTAACATTAAAAATATTAATATTCTAGTCATAAGAATGAGTGCAATTATGAAAAATGCAATCATGACGAACATAAAAGTCCTATAAATGTTTATTATGAGAAAACTTTAAAATAAGCACCGGCGAAAAGAAAATGAAAAGCAGTTTTGCTTACTTATTGGCATCCATTAGTTCTGGACATTTTTTTGTAACACTTCTTCATATTTCTGCTTCGTTTTTTTTACAGTTTACATTTCGTTTTTTTTTATCCATTAAAGAATTTAGCAAAAATATTTAATTAAGCATTAAAGAATTTAGCAAAAATATTTATATATTTAAAAACTACAGAAAATTTCATCATATTTGGTACCTCACTCAAAATATTCGATAATTACTTTTATGAATTTAAATATTTTTTTTTCTTTCACTAATTGTCTTATAGTAAAACATAAGTAAATAACAATTTTTATTCTTTTGATTCATGCATTGTAGCTGTTGTCGTGATATTTAAATAGGTAAACATTCCAGCGAGAATATTTTTTCTAATGGTTTAAGACTTCATCGCAAGTAATTTCTTCATTTTAATTATTTTTATAATACATGGTTAAGATACGGTTCTAGGTAATTCTTGCTTAGATACTAAAACTACTCATGAATACACCCTTCACTTATTTGGATATTTTACAAAAACTGCAGCTATTTAGTAATGCTTAAAGTTAGCTTTTGGCAATGTTAGTAAAAATTTTGGTAAAATTACCGTCCTGTATGGCCATAACATTTCTAGCAACAATAACAAAAAAAATTACTCTAGTTAATAAAACCAAAATATACGATATTTAAACCATTCATTTGATAATTATTCCGTTCATATGTAAATAGTTAACCTGAAATTCTGATTTTCAAAATTATAGATCTGCTTTTCATACACTTAGCAAAAAATACAAAGGTGAGAAGTAAATTTAACCGAGTAAATGGTTTTTATGCCATTTTCTAATGCATCATGATAAACTTACCTCATTTGCTAAATTTTATCACATGATACCCTATTAATTTTGCCAAAGTCATTACCAAAGCGTTTCTGCAAAAAGTACCCAGCTTTTTGGTGTTCCCATAGAGCCAGAAACACCATAAATGTTATGATATTCTGTTAGTTCTTCTGTTCCATACATTTTTTTCTCAGCGAAAACAAGTGAAGATAGCAACTTTCTCTATTTGACGAAATGCCTATTTGATGCATTTCCCAGGAAATAATTTCGTCAAAAACGAAGAAATTTTGACAATAATTTTTCTCTCATTGTTGATAGATCAAACGATCTATAATAACTAATTTCGGCACTTTAAATTGAAAGCAATGTAACCTATGAATTTGTAGTAAAGTAAAGCATTCTCCAGATAGCTTCTTGTGGACCAGGGGGTGATGGTTAAGGCTTCACAATTTCGTGACAATCGGAATGATTGGGGCAATGCGATCAGCATTGCGCACAGGCCACTTTCACTTCCCTGGCAAGTTGTTATCCATTGGGTTCATTGGATCTGGGTAGGCTTCAAGTCTCCACTGGGGATAGAACCCCAGTTCCTTACAAAAATATTTAAGTCCTTTAAACCCCAGAACCATTGCGTCTCATACATTTGTAGACTAAGGGGAATTATTATTAATGGAAAGATAAAGTGGAATATGATTTTCGGATCTCTAAGCAAATAGAAGCGGATCAAATTTAGTAAAGTTGCAGTTTAATGCAACAATATAAGCACGGAATAGTTAAAAATTAGTTTAATGCGTCAAATTACTCACAACACAATAGTATACAAATCTCTATCAAAATAAAAATAAAAAGATTAAAGATATAAATTTTCATTTCTATTATGTCAACTTTTTGAGTATATTGAATTACAGTGAATAAGGCTAGTAGTAGTAGTTGTAGTAGTTCAATTACGTCTCACAAGAGCTGCACAAGGGCCTATTGGTGACTGTCTGGGAAACATCTTTGAGGATGGACCGAAGGCATGCCATCACAATTTTGATGCTCTGCATAGGGGATGGCACCTCCGCTTAGGAATCCCGACAACCTGCACACGAAGCCGAGCAATGTACGGTAGAACAGTTTAACGAGGACCAATACCGCATACCCTCGGAACCTACGCAGACTAATCCAAGTTGTCACCCACCAGCACACTGACCACAGCCAGTGATGCTTGACTTCGGTGATCTGGTGGGAACCGTGTCTTAAAGATCAGTCCACTGCGGGACTGAATAAGGCTAGAAAATAAAATGAACTAAAATTATTGTTGTGGTAGTTGGAATTGTTGTTGTAGTTGAAATTGTGTTTTGAATTGTTGTCGTAGTTGAGCTGATTGCAGTTGAGGACTTCGGAATAATTTCTACGATTTTCATAAAATTAAAAAAAAACAAACAAATTAACTGACTTGTATTATTAAGTGTATATTCCCTGAGCCGGAGAATAATTAGAAGTATAAAAGTGCATTAATAATATTTGAAACATAGTGAGTATTTGAATAATTTTACCTTTGAGAGTTCCGTTTGGTTTAAAAGTTATGTGTTTAATGAAATGATACTTCAACAATTTAAAACATTCGTAGTAATCCAAATTTATTTCAATTTACCAAACATATTCTTAACATATTTGGTCTCTTAATTATTTTCAGAGACAAAATTTAAACCCCTTATCGGGAACAAAACTTTTGATGATCAAATTAATATGATGAAATCCGATACTATAATTTTTAATGCTCTTCAACTTACAAAGATTGACTCTGGGAACCTGGTAGTTTGTGGGATGTTTGCTTTGCTCTTCATTCATGAGGGGTCCTAGGGGAGGTCACGTGATGAATATGTCTGCTTTTCGGTCTTTCCGCACCACAGAGTACGGCGCATCTCAGGGGACCTGTAGCACGTCCACTCAAGCCACGCGTCAATTTCCATCCCCCTCATCCCCCATCTAATACCTTTATGTTGAGGGGGTGGAAAATCATAGTCATCATTAATGCCAAAGCGCAATTTGAAACTAGATTTCAATCAACACTCTTACTTTAGACTGAGGGTCCGTTCTTATAAAAGCAATTTTAATTTGTAGATCATATTATTTTATGCCAGTAATTTAAAAATTTTTATGTATATATATATATATATATATATATATATATATATATATATATATATATATATATATATATATATATATATATATATATATATATATATATATATATATATATATATATATATATATATATATATATATATATATATATATATATATATATATATATATATATATATATATATATATATATATATATATATATATATATATATATATATATTTATATATATATATATATATTCCGGTAAACAGTTACCATATTCCGTTACCCCAACATATATATTACTAAATAAATTATTCACATTTTCGTTTTATTTACCAGAATTATGTTTTCTTTTTTTTCTAACTGAAATGTAAATTACTTTAGAGTGCTAGAATTTTTTTTTCTACGTGTATATGTTAAATATTGAGTAGCTTTTGAATTAAAATTTCAGACAAAATTTAAACATCTAAGATAGTTGGATTTAGAACTTAGTCATAATATTAATATTGGAAATACTATTTACATTCTTAAGCAAGGCTGGCTTGATTTTATTATATTTGATTTGTACCTACATAATATATTATTTATTTATTTATTTTTGACGTAAAAATGCTCAGAGCGCATCAAAAGAACACCTTGAATTATGTTTGGCTTAAAAATTCAAATTTTCGCATACTAGGAGTCAGCAGTTCAAGGGTCTAGCCACAACCTCTTCACAACTGAAGTATAAAAGAATACAGTAAAAAAATATTTTACAGTTCCAAATTTTTATTTTACTGTTATAATACGTAATAAATTAAACAAAATGTGAATTATACTGCCAGGGAGATAATAATTTTAAATACACATACGTGAACCCCGAGTATTAACTAAACAAAAAATATTAATATTAAATTGCACCTAAAGAGCACAAGCATGTACAATTATGTATTATGGTCTATTTAAATACCATGCTGCATAGATTTAATAATTATTTTAAGAAATCATTTAAAAAGTGCTAGATTATTTTACAAGAAGATTAAAGGCAATTCCAATGGATACCAATGTATAACTGCATGAAATATCTGCCACAAAACTAATTTAATTATGCAAACCCCGCGATATGAATAATTATTGAAAAGAATCTAATATTAACTGTAAAAAAATAAATATTTAATCCTTGGTAAGAAAATTTCAAAATTATGGAGAAAGAAAAATTAAGGTTATTAAATGTATGCATGTGCTTGAATATAAAACAATCAAGATACATCTAAAAATATTACTAAATGGATATAAATTGAATACTCATAATACTATGAGATTTCACTTGACTGCAACGCGCTCATAAATTTAGACAATTAAATATTAAGTAAATATTAAGTAAATATAATTTAAATACAGATCACGTCATCACGCTTTATTATTAGTCGAAAGAGAAAATTATTTTCAGGGAAACTAAATTATAAAATATTTAAATTTAGTTGCCTTTTCGAGCACGTGGATTTAGCCTCTATTTTTTCAAAAATCACTTTTGTTAATGTGAAATTCTACCAAAATTAATTACATGTTCTGTATCTATTATGGAATCTCCAAAGCGCTTCAGCATCCACAAATGTTTCAGGGAAAGAACTATTAATTTTCTTATAGTGTGTTTTTAGAAGCTAAGAAGCGAAGTCACTTTGTCATATGTGGACGGAGGTAATGAAGAGGATAAATATGTTAATTAATACGACGATATTTCATCTAACGAAATCACACAAAAACGTACTTTCTCGGAAAAATCCTATTTTCAAGAATCAATTCATCAAAAGTCGAATTTTAAAATTTCATATATTTAAAATTTCATTCTTCAAGAATTTTTCATCCGATTTCATAAAATTTTGTAATTTGCAAATTAATATTACATTCTTTTAAAATAATATAACAATTTGAGTAATTTAAAATTCAAAAGATTTTAGACTGTTATTAAACAAATTATAAAAAGTAATGAAAGTTATTTTTTGCCAGGAATTATTTATGGCAAAATAAATTTTATTAGTGTCTGCAAATAATTTTCGATTTGCTTAAAAAGTTCTCGAGATAAGGTGAAATGTGAAATTAACAATAAAAGATCCTAATTTTTTATTGTTCTTCTAACCTAACTATGGGGGCCGCATATTCCATATTTTGGCTAGCCCCATATGTTTTTAGAATTAAGAATCCAAATCTGTCGAAAAACGGTATGTTTATTTTGAGAAAGCATGTTTTTGCTTATGATTTAGAAACTTAAGAAATCATTTACACTAATTAGTCAGCATATTAAGATAATACCTAATTAAACCATTGAGATTGAGTCCTATTATGCAGAAATCCGTTCAATAGATCAAAAGCTATTTGGGTGTTTTATTTTTATTCTGTTTACTTTGCACATTTAAAATAATTAAATCAACTTTTTTGCTTGTTTCTTCTAAGAAATGAAATAAATTTCCAGGAAATTTAATTGAATTGCTCGAAATATAATGAGATGCATATAAAAGCCATTAAACTGAAATTATTCATTTATAAATACGAAGATAACTTAAATAGGTACTTATTTTACGAGATAATTGCGTTAATAATTAAGTTAGAAAATATTAGTGATCTCAATATGGATATTATTTTTCATTTTGAAAAAAAGAAAAGAAAAAGAAACGTTTAAATACTTAACTTGATTTCATTTCATTTAGTATATTTAAAGAATTATAAATTCTTTTTTATGAAAAAATTTTATATGAATTTCGAAGAAAATTTTATTAAAATAAATTGACTTACAATTATATGAATTAGATAGCAAATTTTAAAGGACGAAATAAAGCAACTAAGATAATTGGGTTACTGATTAAGTTAAAATAGGTTTGAATTGATGCTAATATTGCTAATCGTATTTGCATTTTACAGCGAGTATCATATCCATTTAACACTTTATTTATTTATTTATTTATTTGCTTTTGAAAAATAATGTATCGTATTCAAAAGAAATATAAGAATATTATTCATTCTTTAAAAGAAAAGTTTAATTGATATATAAAGATATACAGAGCGAAGCAGTGAAGTCTAAACAATTTTGTGAAAAATTTGAAAAAAAATATCTCTCTCTCCTTCTCTGTATCTATCTATCTATCTATCTATCTATTAGGGAGTATTATGTTGAAAAAGTTCGTAAAATAAATTTTTCTGCCTAATCTAATACTATGTTTATTTTTTTGTCGAAATATTTAAAATATAATTCAAACAATTCTTTGCATCATAATGAAAGATATCAGAGCATAGTTAACTGAAAAAAGTAATTTCTGAAGAAAAAAAAAGACATAAAGACATAGATACTAAAGCAATAAAACCGAAATAACTTAAAAACATAATTATTTTTTTTCAATTTATGTGTTTTCAATATACTGTTCATGTTATTATAATATTTATATTATATTTTATTAAAATTGAAAGACTGGGGAAATGTGACCATAGAAAACTTCTTATTTTTGGTATTGTTTCAAATAATTTTGAAACTGTGGTAATAGAAATACCGAATTATTTTAATCGTAAAATTTACAGACAAAAATGTCTTTTATGAGATAATTGTAATGGTAAAAATAAACCTAAAAATTTTGAAGAACTGCATTAATACTTTTAAAAGAATTAACTGTAATGCATAAATGAATGAGATAAAATTTTTATTTATTAATTATTTTTTGTTTTCGTTTTTATGCTGTAAATTTATTGTAAATTTTAACTCAAAAATAATCAAAGCTTTATCAAAGCTATAATAAAAGTTTTTATAAATTATGGAAATAGTTTAGATAAGTTTATAATAGCAAATAACTGAATCTTCCTCATAATGAAAGTAAAAAAAAGCTGTTAAATGAAATGCTGAACTTAAATTAAGTTTTAACGCATATATATATATATATATATATATATATATATATATATATATATATATATATATATATATATATATATATATATATATATATATATATATATATATATATATATATATATATATATATATATATATATATATATATATATATATATATATATATATATATATATATATATATATATATATATATATATATATATATATATATATATATATATATATATATATATGTATATATGTATATATATATATATATATATATATATATATATATATATATATATTATATATATATATATATATATATATATATATATATATATATATTGAACCTGAAATAACTCATTAATAAAATCGCTAAAACAGCAATAATTCTTATTTAAATTTTTTTTATTCTTTTAAATACGTTCTATTTTGACACAAAACCAAAGACACCTTTTTTCGTTTCTAGAATCAACCCCTCTTCGAAAGATGGGTGAGTTTTCGAATTTCGGCCGTCGTCTACAATTACGGCAATGATTTTGTTGCGGCTATGGAAGGGATAATGTGAAGTAGGGAAGGGAGGAGAGAGTACATCGGATTAGTACTAAGGAAGGTGTTAAATACACAGTGTTGATCCTATTCAATCCATCCTAATACCTCCGCTACTTCCGGATCCAAGTAAAGTAAGTTGCCGCTGCAATGAGTGGGTGGGGGTGCAATGATTTTTACCTCCCCTCCTCCTTCAGGGATGGTACAAGGGGATAATTTTTCACTTTTCACTTATAAATAAATCTATTTGAGAGGACAGAAGCATTCTTTTTTTTTTACACTCAAGGATAGAATGTAATTAATTATTTTTACTTAAGGTTCAGACTAGTTTTGACAATTTTTTTTGTAAATTTAATATAAAGTTTTTAAAAACTAGTTTGTTTTATTATGTGCAAAAACTAGGTCTAGCAAAAAACATTATTATTAGCAAAAGCATTATTATAAATAGATCTAGCAAAAAAACATTATTATTTTCTTTTCATGTGGAAATTTTTAAGTAAATATTGGGCATTTTTTTGCATAAACGCTAAACACGGTTAGAAAAAATTCTATTTTGCCTATCAAAATAAACCTTTGAGGATTTTATTAGAAGGCTATGTTTTGAACTATTGTCTTAAAAGTGCATATATTACTGAGTTAGGGATCAATGTAACTAAAAAAGCAAATTTGTAAATATTTCCGCCATTGTTTTTGTGAAAAAGCATGCATAAAAAATGAAATAGTCTGTAGTTCAAAACATGTGTGCTTTGTACTGATATACTCATGAAAAATTGTAAACAATTGTTTGAGAAACGACAGCACGAGATATCATGTTTAAGGTGGTATAAAATGTGAAAAAATCTGATTTTGAGAAAAACGCGTTTAAAGATTTAGATCATTAGTCTATTTACTGTTATCACCTTGCACAAAAACTGCTGTAACTTGGTATATAATAGAATGAACGAAGCTAAAGTATTTTTTGCAAGCTAAAAGTACAGGAATTCTAAATTTATAATTATCTCAATTTCGAACATTTTGCCTCAAATAATGTTTTTGCTCTAGTTATATCCTTAAACTGTTAAAAAGGTTTGAGCGTGCTGAACAAGAATAACTTTAAATTTGCTGCGACATTGCTATGATTGAAGGCTGAACCCTATTTCTGTAATTCTTAATTTTAATTGCTTAATAATATGATTTGAGTTGATCCATAATATCGTTCCCCTTTGCTTCAGCTTGGGTTGAACCATATTACCGTGCATCTTAATTTTGATTGTTTAATAATATGATTTTCGTTGAACCATAATATAGTTTAAATATGCTGCAAACTAGGTTGAACCATAGTATACTTGCTCCTTAATGTAATTTGAGTTGAACCATAATATTCAAAATGGCTTCAATTTTAATATGAATCCAGGTTGAACTATACTATCATACTTCTTAATATTGATTTCCAAATAATATGATGTTTAATGAACCATAATATCGTTTAAATTTGCTGCAAAATTAATATAAGTCTAGGTTGAACCATATTATTGAATTTCTGATCTTGATTGCATGATGATAAAGTTTAACTTGAAAATATGGTTCAAATTTGCAGCTTTTTAAAGTCTCAAAAAATTTGCGCATCATTATGATTCAAGGTACGAATATTATGGTTCCACTATGCACCAATTTCTCAAAAAGAGAATTTGATTAACCATTAATCAAACATCAGGACTATACGTGTACGTACTTTTATTTTCTTATAAAAGCGAACTTTCGAAACATGAACTTTTATTTATACTTGGCTGTTTATAAACTTTATTTTCCTATTGTAATTTCATGATTACTTTACGGTAAAAAAATATACTGATTAATATTATAAGAAAATATCAAAATGTATCATTGCCTTTTATTTGGAATACTTTCTTCTTTAGATTTCTTTTAAATATTTTTGTTAAATTTAGAAAAAAAGTAAAAAATGAATATTTTTTTGATGTTTTACTTATGACCTTAAAATTAAACATTTTAAAAAAGAAAAAAATATTTTGAAAGATTTTAATCACGATCTTTCACAATTTACTTGATTTTTAAGATACTAAAAGTAATAAGTCTGACGATTTTAATCGTGATTTTTTTAAAATATTCTAACGCTTTAGAAAACGAAAATAAATATCTCGCATAGTTCTGCTAAAGATTTTTCAAAATTTGCTAACACTTTTGATTACAAAAACTAACATCTCTAATTGCTTATTAATGATCTTTGAAAATTTCTAAATAGTTTTCAATATAAAAATAAATTGTTTTACTCCATTCCTTTAAAATTTTCTAAAACAGAACGATAAGTAGAAAATAAAAAAACTACCAGTCATTTACAGACGAGTGCGAACTTCCTTCAAGAAAAATATTAGAAAATTAGTAAGAACTTACCGAGATACTTCTTTGCAGAAAATATGTAGTGCAGCTCAATTGTTTTAGCTTTTGAATTTTATACGACACAATTACGAATTTAATGTTGAGTAAAAATGATATCAAATCTAAAGCATTTAAATAAAAATACTTAAAATAAATTTAATAAGAACTCAATTCTCTGGTTAAAATGATGAAACTTTATTTTACAAACTGTAGACTGTTTCATTTTAGTCACTTATAAGTTCAAACTTGTTAAATAACGAACCAACCTGAAAATAACCAACAATATGAAAAATCATTTAAAGAAAAATTATAAAAAATAGCAGCTTGCAAAAAAGAACAAAAAAAAAAGGAAAACAAAAACCGAATTATTTTTAAACGATTTTGAAATTAGTAGTTACGAAATTTATCACCAGATAGCCATGAGGTGGATTGAACAATGGCTTTTTTTTGTTGCGTGTCAGCTCTATTCTAACTGCCATATTTTCATGGGCGTATCTTGATTTTGTCCTCAGATTATACAGCATTGTTGTTGAAAATAATGATCATTTTGTAACAATTTGTTTTACATTGTTTAACATTGTTTCACAGTCTTTCTCAGTTAGCAGTGCCATATGTCGGAGAAATTAGTTACTAATTTAGAAACTTGAATATAAATATTCAGTTTCTTATGTAACTCGGCAAACTCTACTTTTCTAACTCTCTTCTTCTAAGGTCTTTTAAAATACCCACTGTTATTTTTTAAGGAAAGATGCGCGTTTGCTTATAATTTATTTGTTGGGGGCAGGAAAATCATGTACCGATATTTTAGTCCAGTTAAATCCGTAATGTACGTCCAAAATAAAGCAATATGCTTTTATTTTATATTTGTTCAAAACTTACAGTGTTTAACAAAAACGCTTGTTTTAGAGATAAAAAAAATATTAAAATTTTAGCGGTCTATTTTATTGTTGAAAAGAAGTGTGACAATTTATAACCCACCTCTCCGAAATGTACAAAGTACGTTATTGTACCAGTTTTTGTAACAAATAAATTACCTTAGTTTGACCTTTTAAATCAATGAAAAAAAATGACCGTTTAAAAAATCATATCATTAGATAAAAAGTATTCCTTATTGGAAATCAATCCATATATTATAGGCAACTTATACAACAGCTGGAATATGAGTTAAATGAATGCATGAGCAACAAGAACACGCAACAATTAAAATACGTGAACAATAAACGAGAGCAGTGAAAATTACGGATAACAAAATTAAAGTGAACTGCAGTAAAAGGTGTCGACAAATGAAGACGCGAAAGCCCCACAAAGAATTCATTACTCTTCTGACATCCCAGTGTAACTTAAGAATATCGCCTGTACACTGAGATTCTTTATCGAGTCCTGGGCATGATAGTAAGTCATTTAACCTGATCTGCAGATTCGACATTCTCTTGTTGGAAGGATGCCAATGCTGTTTAGATGCTCTGCTGAAAAATCATGACTAGTCCATTATTAGCAACAGATTCCATACGGGATGTATGGCTGTAGTTTTTCCCACTCTTTTGAATCTTTTCTCAGCGTTTTCCTTTGGATAGTAATTCTTGCTCTGTTCTTGCGTATTGTACAAATTTTTTTTGTAAATGTGCTTCTTTAAAGAGTGACTAAATAAAAAGTGAATATGGTTTTATTGCGCGTACAATACAATTCATATCATTTTATCCTATAGGTGTGGTTTCAGAACAGACGAGCAAAGTGGAGAAAAGCAGAGAGACTTCGAAAAGAGAGGGAGGAGAAACACCGTCCCCTGATGGAGATGGAGAAAGATGCCGATAAACTCATCCCAGGATCGGACACTCATACCACCCTCATCAGTCCCCGTCCTTCTGATTCGGAGGATAGTGGAGGAGAGGGACAGAAAGACCTCTCAGGAGTATGTGATGAAGGAGACTGCGGATGGAGATGTTCGGATCAAAGTGAAGAGAACGCAAATAAGGAGGTGAGTTGTTGGATATTCAAAATGATATTTTTCGTTGCCGTGAATTATTTAAAGGTTTCTAATGACCTACATATACTTTTTTGAAAAAGATTACGAATCCGGAATGTGCTTTTTATAATCCTTACTGAATAAAAGTTTAGTTAAAATAAATATGTATAAAATAATAATAAATAGAAAAATGCACTGATATGAGCGCTGAAATTTGGTTGAGAGTTGAGAGTTCAAATTATATTGTTGTCTTGTAATATATATATATATATATATATATATATATATATATATATATATATATATATATATATATATATATATATATATATATATATATATATATATATATATATATATATATATATATATATATATATATATATATATATATATATATATATATATATATATATATATATATATATATATATATATATATATATATATATATATATATATATATATATATATATATATATATATATATATATATATATATATATATATATATATATATATATATTGTATATATATATATATTGTATATATATATATATATATATATATATATATTTGTTATTCAGTATGAGCTTTCATTATAGCTTGAATCATAAAAAAATAAGGATATCTAAAATATATCACAATTTCGTTAAATACATTAATAAATGGAACAAAATTTTAGTAATTCTACTTCTAGTAGAACTGTAATTTTAATTTCCATTGTCAAACTTGCAGAAGTATCGGAGAGTTTCATTATAGAATTATTTAGTTCTACTTAGGTATGCATAAATTTTGTCTTTTAATAAACATAAATTATTATGTAAATATACATAGAAATTATAGGGTATAACAAAACTAACACTCACAATTATAAGGAGAGATAAAATTTTTCAAATCAGAAAACATTCATCATGCATTGAAGTCGAAAAGCGAAGGATTATTTTGGAACGAAATTTGATTATTTTATTTTAAATTGAAAATTTCGATTCTCTATACCGGCAAAAATTTTTATAAACACTATTTCTTTCGATGACTTATTCCATCTATTGTTATTAAAAATTTTTAACTGCATTATTTTTCATTATTTAAAATAGTTTTACTAAAAGAAACCATGCATAAATTAGGGATTATTGATTGGCTATCGATGCAAAAACAGGTTTGAAAATTCACTAAACCGTTAAAGAAAAATTCTAATTCTCATAACCTTAGAGATTCTTCCACAACTGAAGACCTTTGGGGAACCATTGTCTCAACCTAAAACTCTTTTATTTTTTAAATTTTATTTTATTTTGAAAGTATTAAATTTGCTCTGATTGCGAAATTTGCTATTTTTATCTTACTTTGTGTTACTACAGTTTGCATTATGGTTGAGTTACCTGAAAATAAAAGACTTTTTTTTTTCATAAATATGTTATTTTTTTAAAATTTGACATTTTATGCTTATCTTTCATTAAAAATACTAATATTTGGGGTTGTTTACTTACAATGGTTAACAATTGTGCATAAATTTTATCTTTCCCTAAAAAATTTTTTTCTTTAGGTTGGGTTTAGAAGAAACACCTTTTATCCTTTAATCCATTCCTTTCACACAAACGTTTCACTTCCATTTAAAAGTTGCACGCAAAAACTAAAATTTAAGCTCAAATTTGTGTTTATGCAACTATTCTTTCAAATTTCAGAACGGGAAACGTCTCAGTTATAGAATAATCACAATTTAATTAACGTAGACGCTCAGGCACGGAGTGTAAATATTAGATCCTTTTAGAAAATTAGTTTAATTAGTTTTATAAAAGTGCTCCGTATTCGAAAAAATATTTTAAACAGTGGCAGAGAACTACAAACTAACATACTTTTGGTAAATTTTATCAACTTTTCAAGAGGTTTAACATGACTTAACTATACAAAGTCGCGTGACACATAAGCTTTGAATTATTTAGAAGTAACGGTGAGTACAAATCCTATAAGTTGAATTTACTAAACCAAGAATCATACATTAAAAGATTACCACTCGAAAATATTTATCCATTGTCCGAAGCAATTGGGTACCATTGAACAAATGACGTCTTTTTTAAAGGGTGAAATCAGAGAAGTTGAAGAATTTTTTCGTATTATCACCAGAGTTCTTATCTTTATATAGTTTTACCTCTCATATCGTTGCAAGTTTAATCAAAACTTGTTTTATAAAATATCTATTTTAGTTCTGTGTTTTTTTCCCTTTTTTAAAAAACACAAAAGTCAAATATTTGAAGCAGAAACTTAATAACCAAGTTCATTTAATGTCATGGAATTTTTGCAAGCATATTTTTTAAATTTTTCTGACAGGCATGTCAAGATGACAAAAAACTTATTCTGAATGGCGCGCAGCAAGAGCAGCCAATATCCAAGACTGATGCCGTGAATCGAATGAGTGGTAAACTAGAAGAAACGGAAGCTTTGAAATTATGTTCCTCATTGCAAGTAGGATTTACGCCATCTGCTGCAAATCTATACAAAGACTGCTTTCCAAATTTGAGACCGACTCGGCTTGTACCACCACCTCTTTGGTCCACTTTGAGAGATTGGTAAGTTTCAATTTTTGTTCAAGAAAAAATTACTTACTTTTGTGAACTTCAAAATATATATTGCACTCGAAATTCAGCTGAATTGCGATTCGCTTATGTCTTTTTTTCCAACTTAATAAGTACAAGTATTACAACTTAGTGAATTGCAAAAAATTTTAAACTTCTGTATATGGTAATTTTTGTATATTTTAATTCCAAATATGGTAATTGATATGTTACATTTGATACAACCATAATTACATTTAAGCTAAGTTATCTATTAGCGTGATTTAATAAATCCTTGCTAAAAAATTTATAGACACGTCAACTTGCCAAAATTTAATAAACTCAATCTATTTTCCATGAATTTTAATGAATTAATCATGGATTTTTCATGAATAAACTTACCCAAAGTGAATTTATCAGATCGTAAGTGTTTTTTATTCAATGCAAAATGTTAATGTAATGTATGTTAATGTAAAATGTTAATGTAAATGTTAATGTAAATGTTAATGTAAATGTTAATGTAAATGTTAATGTAAATGTTAATGTAAATGTTAATGTAAATGTTAATGTAAATGTTAATGTTAGTGTAAAAAAATCACGATGAAAAAGTGATTAGCTTTGCGAATAAGTGATTGGACGAAGAATGTACCTGGAAAAATAATTCAATCTCATTCTTGTTAATCACAACTTATGATAAAAATAAAACGTAAGAAACTTGCGATGGATTCTTCAGAAATTTTCTATCAGTTACATAAAACATTCGGTGCTAGAAACTTACAATTTTACTTTCTTCTTTAGCAATCAATCAAATATTTACACAGTAAAAATTTCAGGAACTTATTTTGACTCGACAAAAATGTTTCCGTAAATCTCAGAAAAGTTTATTTAATGTCGTGTTTCAAATCAATTGAGAAACATTTCTTTTATTTTCAGAAGTAGGGAGCTGAATTACATTGATGCCGATTTAGTTTTAGAGTGTAGTGTAGCCACCACTACAACTATTAAATTCAAACTCACTAGTATATAAGACATGTTAGTTCTTTTCAGGACGTACCTTTTGATAGATGATGGTTAACATTTGTTGGAAGCCTAGCCCCACACGGGTGACTTGTGAATGTAATCTGAACACATTCCACTTCGAAACATGCTTAATTTACTGTAAACGGTTGATATTTGTTTGTGACTGCGACATTGTCCTCCTCACGCTGTTGCTACTCAATCTTGATCACACACAACGGGGGCCTGAACACAATCGACTGCTAAATGCAGTAACCACGCTTACAACCATGATCCTAATACAACTCTCCCGGCTTCTCCCAAAACAGAGATGATTCAACTAGAGGCGTCCATTAATAGAATTCTATCACAAATAAAATTCTGGTGGAAAAGTAATGCAGCGTAGCTACCACTAAAACTATTAAATTCCAATTCACTAGTTTATAAGACATGTTTACTCTATCCTATCTATAGATACCTTTTGATAGAGGATGGTTAACACTGATAGAAAGTCACAAGAGATTTCTAAAATATTAAGAAACGTTTTATAAAACTACATGCACCGTATGCATATATTCAGAAACGTTTCGAGATTTTTTTTACAGTGTGGCAGTTAAGAATTTATACATTTTTAATTACTTTGCCTTGACTAAACAACTTTTATGTAAATTTATTACGAATATAACTTAATGTCAGTATCTCAAGTTTTCATTTGTTATATTTTTCTAGCCAACCGAACAACCGCCAACACTGCATCGAAGCTTTACTGTCCTCAACAGCACATGACCTACCAAGGTTTCCTTTTCCACCTCTTTGTTTTCCAACATCACCTCATTTGACATCCCCTCTACCTATTGCTGGTAATAATTCATCAACGGCATTTTTTCCTATCAAAGGTAAGTATTATCTATTGCAGTCTAGATATTTATCTATTTCAACCGATACTAGTAGTTGCAAACGAAAATTAAATATTCATCATTGGCATGACAGCCAAGAGTGGGTTTCGAATTCTCTAGAACATTCTTTTTCCGTAGAGTTCTCCTTGTGGCCAATAAGTACCAGTTCAATTTTCATATTGTTTTCAAAATTTATGTTAGAAGAATCCAGCCATCATCTAGCTAGTTGGACTACCAATTGGTTTATGTTTGAAAATTTTAAGTGCAGGGTTAGAAGCGAAAATTAGTTTCTCCTTCTTTTTTATAACGTGATCTCTTACAAGACTTGGACTTTTTGCTGAAACTTATCTTTAACTGAAAAATGTTCTTCTATCGTCACCGAAAACTTTTCCGTACACGTCTTATGAAAGTGATGTGCCTAACGATTTATACTTTAGGTGAGACAAAAGTAGAATTAGTTTCTTCTTTTTACTGCAATTGAAAAAGGATTTTAAGATTTATTTTATTTTGCTTGAGTCAAAGTCTTTTTAAAAATCAACTTAAAAAACCAAAATATTTACAGTTATCTAAATGTATAATTTCATAATAATTTATATTAAATGTACATTTTTGTAATAATTTATATTAAATGTATAATTTTACAATAATTTATATTAAATGTATAATTTTATAATAATTTAATTCATAAATATGCATAATTCCATTATAAGTGTATAATGTATAACATAGTTTAGTTTTAGTTATCGAAATGTATCAGAGATTAAATTACAGAACTCAGTTTTTTCACAACATTTTTATTCATTTCACTATTTATAAAAATACGCATAATTTTTAGCTTCAAAACATAAGTATTACTTAAAAAACTTTTAAAAGATTATAGTTTTTATTTTCTTCGAAGCAAGTGATTTTCTTTAAAGCTATTTAAAGCTAATGCTATTTTCAAATAATTTTTCTTTTTCATTAGAAACTTTTTTTTCTAGTTTCAATTGGTTAGCATGTAATATACATAAATTTGAAAATTTATCTATATTTCTAACTTTTTTGTTAAATTTTTTTTCATAATTTAGAAAAAGTAAATTTCAAACATAGCTATTTTAGAGATTATATTTGAATTTCGAGATCAGGATTTTAACTTTCACTTATCGAAAGATATCTCAGAATGAATAAAATCTGTTTGTTTGACATGTTTGTCAATCACGCGATTTATGGATTAAAACAGTATAAGAAAAAATTTTTTAAATCGATTAAAGTTTTGTGATTTTACGTTATTTATTCCAATACAAAACGTTATTAAAAGCTTTTTCACGCAATTATGTAATTTGATTTTACATTGTAAAGCATTATCTTAATCGTTATTATAATTTGTTTTAAATTTTCTTCTTTCCTTAAAATATTTTCAATTATAATTAGTGTTTGAAATTAAACATTTCAAATTTTATTTTCAATTCAATTTTAGTTGCTTTCAATTCAGTTTTTTCGTATTAAATTCCATTGGTTTCATTGTTGGATCAATTTCAGTTGTTTTTAATTCTTATTTATTTCTGTTATTTTAAATTTTTAATAATATTTGATGTATGAATGAGGTTACTTTGTATTTTATAGTTCCTCTTTGTGCCTGCAGTTTTGGGCGTCACTTATCTCCATGTCCAGGAGCCACCAACCGATCAGGTCCGTCCATCCAGGCCGTGTCCGGCATGAATCCGGGAGACCTAACAGAAATGAGGAGAAAAATCCGGGAGCATTATCAGCCGTCTTTGCTCCGCCCAATCGCTACTTCCTCCCCTCCTCCGTCCTCTGGAAGGCAGGATCTTACTTCCACCCCCAGAACAGATATCACGTGATTACCAATATAAAATTGAGAAAAAAGTTTAGCTTCAATTCTGGTATTATGCTTCGAAAACTTTCAGTGCAATCAGTTAAAAAAAAAGAAAGAAATTTGTGACAGATTATCTCAAGTCAGGTTAATACATTTTGAAAACAAATAAGTAGGAATAAATAAGAATGTCAAAACTTCTACTTTTAAAATAAATTTATAATTGAAATAACGTTTGTACATAAATATAAATATTGTTGTAGACATTATTTTCATAACTTTATGTCTTAGAAGGATTTGCAAAATTGAAAGCAAAAACATTTTTAGTAAATTATGTTCATTTCATTAGAAAATCATTATATATAAATACGTTTTTAAGGATATAAAGAGAAGATAAGTAATTCAGATTTTATATCTGAACCAATAAGAATTTTTAAAAAATATATACTGCTAGGGAACTATCAATAGTAAGTAGAAAGGCAAATTTTTCAAAGGAAATTGAAATTTTTTTTAATTATTTCTATTTTACACAAAATTAATGAAATTAGTGAATTATAATTCTGAAAATAGAATACAGTCTACGGTAACTCCTACAGTATAAATTTCAAAAATTTGGTTTTCAAAAAAAGTTTCCTTCATAAATTTAAAAACTCTTGAAGGAGAATTATTAGTTCTAAACGGAGTTTTAAGGATAGAGATCTTTAAAACTCTTTTGCTGTTTCGTTTCATTCAAAATGATCTGAGCTTACTAGAGATTCTTATCACTTTATGTTTAGAGTAATTTTGCAGGAAATAAATTCATTGATTTGATTTAACATGTTTGGTGGATTTTGTCGGTTGAAAGTGTAGAATTATATTTAATGCATCTTAAAAAAATAATCTTAAAAATTAAAAATTATTGTCTAGTGTGCATTTTTTTCTTATTTAAATAAATATGCATACAAATTACTAGTGATATCGCATTAGATTAAATAGTTCGTGATGTAATCAAACATAAATTTAAATAAGAATGGTGATTGAAATTAGTTTTTAAAAATAACTTTCATTAAATAAGCAATATATTTTTCAAGGTTGTTACATTGATTGCACATTATTTAAGCATTTTTATTTTTTTAGTTTTCCAATAAAGCGTTTATTTTATTAATAAAACCGAATATAAAATATTATTTTTTAATTAGGCTAATTCTTTTAATGTTAATTAAAATTTGGCATTGAATAGTTTTTCTTCAGAAATTTTTTTTCCGTCGATTATTTGCTCAAGTAACAAACTGAACACTGACGAATATTTAGAATAACCAACCTTTTGTCTGACTAAAAAGCCAAAATAAACTCTCCATTTAATTAAAGTAGGATTTATATGATAGTGATGCATTTTACTAAAATTGCATTAATAATTAGGAATACTTTTTAAAAGTAGAATAAAAATAAGATTGCATTAAATTTTCTTTTTAAAGAAAATGTTATCACAAATATTAGTTACATAAAATTTGTTTATTTTTAATTATTTATTTGTTTATTATTATTACAACTTCTTTAACCAATGATGTGGACATCCTACTCTGTGTAAGAAAAGTAACCGACAATCTCAAAAGCAAGTTAAAGAAAAAAGGAAGAATATAGAAATGTATGGTTTGCTGTTTAGGAAACTAGCTTTTGCCACCAAATTTAAAATTAATTATAAAGTTTGTCTACAGATGGTGCTGCTGACTCGAAAACTGTCAGCAGTATTTTCTATTACATATGAGAAAATTCCAACTGAACTATTTGAAAGAGCGTCAGTTATAATATTCCCAAAGCAAAATATTCTCTCTGCAAAAGGTTTTTATTTTAAATAGAATCACAGTTTTTCAGTTAGTAGAGTCATTTTTTGACAATTTTGGTACTAAATTTAAACCATAGAAAAAGAGAAAAATCAGTTTTCTAGGTATAATATGACAAACCAATAGTTTTTTTCAAGTTTCATTTCCTAAATTTAATTTTAGATCATTTTCTGGGAATTCTTTACACGGAATTTTTCCTTACAAGCTGATGCTTAAATGAATGAGCACAATCATTTCAGCTTTCATGTTTTCGCTGATTTGAATTTCAGAAGCTTCTGTGGAGTTTTTTTTTCATTTATTTTATTTTCTATACAAAAACTGTATCAAACTTAGCTTTGTAAATATTGTAGAATAAAATATTGAGCAATATTTTTGTGTGTTCTTTTAAATTCAACGTATTGATAACTTTTTAATTCAAAAATCTAACAAAAGTGAATGCAACTCAGACACTTATTTTTTATGCTTTCATAATTTTTCAGAGAAATGATTTTGCGATAAATATACAAATATAATGATAATGAATAATGAATAATTATAATAATAATGAATAATGAATAATTATAATAATAATGAATAATTGTAATAATTAATAATTATAATAATAATGAATAAGGAATTATTATAACAATTATAATAATATTGAATAATTGTAATAATTAATAATTATAATAATAATAAATAATGAATTATAATAATAATAATAATGAATAATTGTAATAATTAATAATTATAATAATAATGAATAAGGAATTATTATAACAATTATAATAATATTGAATAATTGTAATAATTAATAATTATAATAATAATAAATAATGAATTATAATAATAATAATAATAATGAATAATTGTAATAATTAATAATTATAATAATAATGAATAATGAATTATTATAATAATAATGAATGATGAATTATTATAATAATAATGAATGATGAATTATTATAATAATAATGAATGATCAATTATTATAATAATAATGAATAATGAATTATTATAATAATTATAATAATAAGGAATTTGAAATGTCTGTTTTTAGCACCCAATATTTTTGAGTTCTTATAGTCTAACCAAATTAGTTAATAACACGGTTAGTTCAGGCATATCTAAAACGCTTGATAAATAAAAACCGATTGAGAAACAAATGGCATTTTGGATAGTATAGTTCTATACCACAAAAAATTCGACAGATCAAGCAAGAAATTGAACAAATGCTTTGGAAATATCTTATTAATTGACCAATACTTCCCAACGATACGCCGAATGCAAGATGTAAGGATTATCCAAGAGATTCAAGTAAGATTTATCACATGAAATGTCTGCAATGTCTGCAATAATGGTTAATAATAATGGTTAATAATAATGGTTAATAATAATGGTTAATAATAACGGTTAATAATAACGAAATTCTAACTGGAGTAATTTTAATAAAAATACTAAAATTGAATCCCTTTTTTAAAGCAAAGTAATAATATAGAAAGTAATGATATAGACTTAATATAGATAGAGCTGCACAATGGGCTATTGGCGACGGTCTGGGAAACATTCCAGAGGATGATCCGAAGACATGCCATCACAATTTTGATCCTCTGCAGAGGGGATGGCACCCCCGCTTCGGTATCCCGACGACCTGCACGCGAAGTCGAGCACTTTAAGGCAGAACAGTTTAACGAGGACCCTCTCGGTCCCTACGCAGACTGATCCAAGTGGTCACCCACCCGCACACTGACCGAGGGCAGTGATGTTTGACTTCGGTGATCCACTGGAAACCGTGTCTTAACGATCAGTCCACTGCGGGACAAATTATAAAATGTAAAATACAAATAGAATAAAGCAGATAAAACTAAATAACAATACTGTTTTTCTTGCTCAGTCACTTGAGTAATCGATTAATTTTAATTCAAGTTACGGAAAGAAGAATTAACGGGAAATAAACCGTGCTCTTAAGGCATTGAATACTTGGCTAAATAAAATAACTAGCGAAAATAGCAACGTTCATTTATTGTATATATAGATGCGCTTACTTGCTGTTGTATATCAGCAATCTAATTTTGGTTATAAATCTTTAAAATTCATCAAAATAGAAGCAAATATTACTGATTTGCCATATTAGAACTGCTTGGCAAAGTTTGAAAACTGCTCCAAATGTTTATTGTCTATTGATGCAACATACATTTGTAGGCTCGTGTGCTTAATCAAGATTTATAAGCTCTTGTCAAGTAGAAGAACAGATAGCACAATACAGAGAAGAACAGCACAAAGATACATCCAAGGTAACAGCGGGATTCTAACCCACTATCTCTGCGCTTCGCACAGCGTTTAGCGGGAGGTACCACTTGGTCAGGAACCCCTCCCTCATATGCCCTGCAGTGGACTGATCATTAAGGCACGGTTCCCAGCAGATTACCGAATTCAAACATCACTGGCTGCGGTCAGTGGGCGGGTGGGTGAAAACTTGGATCAGTCTCCGTAGGGACCGAGGATGTGCGATATGGGTCCTCGTTAAACTGTTCTACCGTAAAGTGCTCGACTTTGCGTGCAGGTCGTCGGGCTAGTGAAGCAGGGGTGCCATCCCCTCCACATTGTGACGGCATGTCTTCGGGTCATCCTTAGGAATGTTTCCCAGACAGTCGCCAATAGCCCATTGTGCAGCTCTAGTGCGAAATAAATGAACTACAACTGCAAAAACTCCCTCAAATAGTGAAAAATAAGACTTATTTATTTATTGGTACACACACATGCAGACTTGTGTGCTCAATTGCATGAATACGGCTAGTAAACTTTCGTAAAGCAGATAGTGCAATCCAGAGAAGGATAGCACGAAGATACATGCAGGGATGCGGAGGGATTCGAACCCACTACCTTTACGATATAGAGCATTATATAAGATAAATCTTCATTTGCTTAAAAAATTATTAATGTGAAAAATGCTTGGCTAGATCCGGGAATTGGCGCTTATTTCTGAGCATTAGAAACATGTCGACTTTTTCCACCTTTTATTTTATTTTATAACCGGTGTTGAACAACCGACTTTATTCTGAGTTCACAACTATCAATTTTCAACTCCGCAGCCTTGAACTTTCGAACACAACCCTGGAGACTGGGAACCTCCTGGATCAAGCATTGGAATAAACTTCGTGATGCCTTCGCGAAAGAATTGTTTAATGGAACTAACCCGCATTTGCGTTGCATGGTAAGGAAAACTGATAAAACCTCCCACGATTAGCCCGACGGTAAGATGAACCTATTGTCTATTTACCACTGAGGACATTTCACATTAGTATTGTAGCTGGTGCAAGCAAAATTCGTATCAACCAGCCACCGCTCGACTTCGAACCTGAGACGCCTCAGTGAGAGGCGAACGCTGTGTTCCCTGAGCCACTGCACATTATTATTTTTTAAGCAAATGAAGATAATCAATTATATCTTTTCACTTCAATTTCTTCGAACTATTTAATACATAAACTGGCAGCCAAAAAAGTATAAGACGATGCAATGCTTGTTAATCAATGCGAATTAAAACAAAAATAAAACAAATAATTCATTATTTTAACTTAAAATATTAATTGGACTAGTAGCTACCTCATAATTACAGAATATCGAAATAATAAATTAACAATTTCTAGAACTTCCCAGACCCAATTTTTGACTTTTTACACTCAAGAGCGTGAAACTGTAAATTGGGTGAGAATTTTTGCAAGATTCACTTTCTTTAGATTTGGTAATTAGCCGCAATCACCTTTATTAATTAGATTCTGTACTCATGGGAGCCTATACAATTTTCTTTGTCTTGAACTAGAAATGCAACCTTATTTTCGAACAAAATCAAATCATCTAATTATGGCATTGCCTTATTAGCTTATTAACGCTCTCGAAAGTTGGAACGTGATTTTTTCGTCTTCCGATATAGAATTACAAAACGCTACGATGATATTAATTGCAGTGACGTGTGATTTCAGAAGTTATAATGAGGATGTATTTATTTTTTTTTTAATTTTAAAATTTACGTTGCAAAGAACTACAGTTTAATGTTATGCATGCCTTATCAAACAGTATGATTTTTCAAGCACGTGCTTATTTTACGTGTGTAAGGTGGGTTTTCATAAACCACAATTATACTCTAAATAATATTACCGATAAAACTAGAAATTTCGGGAATATGAAAAATAAAAAATTTGACAATATTATTTTGAAGAAAGTGTTTTCAGATAGGAATGTTTCAAGAGGGTCAATATTTTTAGATTTCGGTTTTCCCTCCAGAATTTTTTATTAAAACTTTTTTTTAAATTTTTTTCAGCACACTTACTTGCAGTTTTAATAAAAAATGTCTATTTTATTTAAATTGTAGAAAAAGACGAAAATTTTCAATTTAATATTTGTCATATTTTTTAAATATGAGTTTAAAGTATGAGTGCTACCATTATTAGTAACAAAATAAAAATTGCATATTTTTTTAATTTTTTTTTTTTACTCTGTCTCGGTAAAAATCTTTTTTTCTTCTTTACTCTCGGTAAAAATAGGTTCTTGTTTAACCTATTTTTATAATATTTTATAATATAAAAATATCGCTTCTTTTTTTTATCCCGTTTGAGTAAAAATAGTTTCTTTTTTTTTTTTTTATCTTTTACTGGAAAAATCTAGATCAATATATTTTTCTTTTATTTTGACAGAGTATGTAAAAAAAGATAACCATGACAATTATACTTTTATGCATACAATATATACTACCATTAGATTCATATAGTAGAGTTTGTTTTATTTTTTAAGGTATTCAAAGAATGAATAAGCTATATAAAACAAATTCTAAAAAAAAATAAAAACAGATTTAAAAATAAAATTTTTGAAATTACTTATTCGAAAAAACATTATATTGTAAATTGTAAAAGTATTTTACCTCTGAAAACGTAAACTCTGAAAACATAAACTTTGAGAATGGAATTCCGAGAAGAAAAAAAAACATTTTTAGTTTGTGTTTTTCGACCTGATACATCTAGCTTAAGCGTATCACAAAAATAGATGAACTTAAAGAATAATTAATAAAATAATTAATTAAGTAACAACTAAAATAATAAATATATAGTTAATCAGCTTAATAAATATGTATTTTTTGCTACTTTTTTTTAAAAGATATTATTTAAACAATTAAATTTAAATGAATTAATAAAAATGAATTAATGACTGAAACATTCTATGAGTAGGGGAGAGTTGGATAAAACGGGATAGTCGGACAAAACGGGATATCTCGCCTAGGGACCAGACTATTGCAACTATCTAGCGGACGACGACAGAAACTTGTTATTTGACTGTAATTATATCATTTTCAGTGCGTACCGTCTCGAGATCACTGGTTGATGGAAAGTTGTAGGTCTCAGAACTTTTTTACTCTATTTTTTTGCCACTTTCCACAGTTACGTGCGTTGTTTTTCACATTGTACTGCCTATATATATAGGATTACAATTCAGGTGAGTATTACATTTGATGAAGCATTTATTAACGAGTATTCTCATGTCTAGTCAATATAATTTTTCTTTCACGTTTAGGCAGAAGCCATGTTTGATTTGAAAAGTGTCTGAGTCTGACAAAACGGGATACTTATGAGTTGGATAAAACGGGATAGTGTTTTTTTATATCCCGTTTTATCCGCCTATTTATTTGTTGGCCTAATACTTTTATTATATTATTATTACTATATTGAAAGAAAGGTAAAAAAGGCTCGTGCAAATACATTGACCACTGGATTGGCAGCAGTGAAAAAGTTGGACAGATAAGAGACAGTATTCAATACTGAACAAGAAAAAACGCGTGAGCATGTATTGGCTCTAGAATAGAGATTATTTGGTATAATTCTAACGGGCATACGAATGCTAGCATTTGAGTTAGCTGAGAAAAACAATATTAAGCATAATTTTAACACAGGGAAGAAAATTCTCTTCCCCCCACATACAACTCATTGCCTTCAATCCCTGGACTGAGTCCCTCCACTGAGCGCGTATTATGAACAAGAAGTTCGAAAGTGGCTGTTCAACCATCCAGGTAGGTGCGTTATAATTTACGAGGTAACAAAACTGTTCAACGCAGCCTACTCACGGGCAGCCGTTGCAGAAACTACCATTAAAAGGTTTAGTAAAACTTGTATAAGTCCTTACAATCCTGACGTCTTCCCAGATCACCTGTTCGCATTGTCTGCCACCACTGATTTAACAGCAAGAACTTCCAGACATTGAACACCAGGCTGATGTGTGCAGTTTTAGGATTATTACTCTCTTGTTATCGACCTAAGATACCCTTTTCCATCCTTCCAAAGTGCGTTGTACAAATACCTCAAGTAAAAGGACCGCTCCCAGAAAAAATGATAAAAGAGAGAAGAAAACTGTAGTAATAACATCATCTCCATTTAAAAGTGAATTATAAATGGAAGAAAAAAAAGTATGATTAAACTACAAGAATGAACCAAGAGAATTGAAGAAAGGACTGCTAAGAAATCCTTCTTAAGGGCACCAGACGCATCTCGACAGTGAAAATCATGGAATAATTGTTCATGGTTGCAAACTCATAAAATCTTTAAAAACTTATGTAGCATCAGAATTTTTGTGTACTTAATTATAAAACAACAGTTTATATAAAAATGTTAGAAGCAATAAAATCCCATAAATACAATTTTTAAAAATTTTGCTTTACAGTTTTCTGTCAATTAATTATGTTTTTAGTTAGTTTTACACAAAAAATTAAACATTGTAAACCCTATCCCGTTTTGTCCGACCCAGGTATGCTAAAACGGGATATGTAAGAGTTTGGAAAATGATTTTTTTTTCTATTTCACAGTCATTAAAATTAGTTTGAAATATGTTTTTTCTGTGCTTCAATAAGTGATGTAGCTATAAAAAAAATAATGTGTAGTTCTCTTTAACAGATTTTCTGTAGTAAATAAAAACAATAATGGTATCCCGTTTTGTCCAACTTTCCCCTATTTGAATAAATCATATCTTTCTCAGCCAACACGTAATAAATTTGCGGGCAGAATTCTTTCAAATTTTTTCTGTGCTTTGTTGATATCAGGTTTTAGTGTAAAACAATTATTATTGAATGTTTTTTTAATTATATAATTTAGTTTAAATAACTCTTTTAGGATAGGTTAATTTGTTTGTTTTTTTATTACCGTATTTATTTTGATTATAACAAATAGACTGCGATTACCTGCCGGGAAAAAAGTATCAAGTTAACGTTCACGCTAACTTTTTTTAAAAAAACCAAAAATATTTAAAGCGTATGAAAATTGCTTTATTTATCCTCTTATAATTTAGCTCACCCCTCCCTCTCTATGCACTAAATAACTGGATTTTCACAAAGGAGGAGTTTAAACTTCTTTTGCTCCTTAAGGGGGGGGGGCAACATTAAAAAGGTCGAGAACCTATGCTATAGCCTAAGGTAACTTTACTAGACATAAAACTAAAAAGAAATAAAATCTTTGACATTATTTATTGCCAATAAAACGTATTTACAAAATCAATATTTATTTATTATTATTACAGTAAATAAAAAAAGCTAGATTCAAACCATCAATTTCAAATATATCAGTATCAAAGCACCAAACAGTAAACAAAACTATATTGAGCAAATCTAATATTTTTACACTCATTTTGATTTTCTTCTTTTTCAATTTATGACGTTTTGTGAAGTTTCTTTCAATCATATTTCCAATTATTTTTGAAGTAATTGAAAGCATTCCATCTCCTTAGAGAACGACTTTAAAGTCCCATAAAACTTCGGTTGTTAGCTTTTTTTTCTTCATTTGAATAATATTTTATATTCTTTACGACTCTAGAAATCACAAAAATAATGAAAAAAATTCAATACATATGTTATCGTGTATGAGCGAAATCGGAAGAACGTCGACTTTCATCAGTGAATGTCAACGAACATATAATCGCTTTGGTGAATGTCCGAAATATTTGTTTTGACCGATTTGATATTAATTTATTCATTGATATTTCAATATTTATTCGATAATTTTAAATCCGATTAATATAGATATGGAAAAAACATCTGGGTTCAGAATATTGAGCAAATATATACCTGTTAGAGGCCCTTGATCCTCATAAAACTTCTAAGTAAGAAATACCTGGCAAGTGTAATTATCAATTTAATATCAAATCATATCTAGCATATATTTCGGACTGTCACGCCATTATAGGCATTACATATTTGTTAAATTATAAATTTCCTTTAGTTCATATATTTATTATTATTTTTAATCATTCCTATGCCAGTTCTAATTAAATAAATCCCCTAATTAATAAGTTACGAAATCTGACACAAAACACACTTTCTCTGAAGAAATATATATTTTCTTTTACATATTTGGGTTTCTGACCCTCAAAATAAGGGGTTAGTAACCGCAATTTGGAAATTGTGGTTATAATAGTTTAGTCAGGAGAGCGGTTATTAGTTTGGTCTCCTTAATGTTAATTTCACTTTTAGCATTTTTGGTCATATCTTTAAACTAATTGCACAATTTTAAAAAATTGCATCCACTCATGCAACTCATTTACCCAAAGATACCAAAATACCCAGAACACTCGATCAAAGCTGTGAAAATGATAATTCCTAAGATTTTTTACATAATTATAATTATTGCAAATTTGATTTTAGTGATATATCGTCATATAAATGAAGTCAAATAACGTAAAACACAAAGTCAGATAACAAGTTCTTATGTTCAAATTCTAAATCATAAATAATTTATGATTTAGAATATATGTAAATTTTTATGAAAATTTTATGATTTAGAATGTATGTAATTTAGAATGTATTTGAATTTTCTTTTCAAAGGATATTAAAAAAGAAAACAATCTTTACTTTTGGGTCAGAAATCTGCTCAGAAAAATATTTCTTGCCCAGAAATTTCTAGATGTTTTTCTATTAATTATTAATAAACAAACGTCTCTGTGCAATCACAATACGTTATATCATTTTTTTTAATAGCGAACATGCTTGCTTAGTAGCTGAGAAATTTAGGTAATACTTCTTTTTAAATTGTTTACGGTATTCTTAAATATGCTGCAGTGACATGGATTGACTGTTTTTTGGATCTGTCACCAAATACATGTGGCTTCCTAGTCCTTTAATTTATGATCCAATCTTTCCGAAATTTACCTCAGGGAAAGGAAAATCGATTTCGCAAACACTGCTTTTTTTTATATGATCTTCAGGGTGGTGCTAAGATGGTGCATTTATTTTTTTATGCACTGTAACTTTTACGTAATAATTTTTTATTAATAATTCAAGAATTACACCGAGTAGTCCGCTTTTTTGTTTATTTAAAAAAAAATTATAATGTATGTTTTTCTCTTTATATATAGACAACACTGTACTAGAAAACCCAAAAATAGTGTTTTCTGCTGCATTTCAGACAATTCCAAATGAATTATTTGTGTGAATGTTGGTTGATTTTTTGTTCTTTAGCAGTGCCACGCTTTTATTACAAAATTAGTTTTTATGAATGTATTGAGTTATAGTTTTATTCAGTTATCAGCGTCATGTGTTTTAAGATTTTGTGATATGTGTGTGTTTGTGTATTGAAACTTAATGAGAATAAATTTTGGTTTCCTTTGCAGAACGCAGCCAACTGTAAAATTCTATCTCCTTCCGTTTTAAAAATTTAAACAGAATAAAATTTTCATTTTATAGCTTAGTATTCATTTTTGATGCACACAATATATTTTCTTCCTGCTTCTCCGCAACTTGTTAAACACAGTAATATTTTACAAAGAATCAAAATAACTAATCATTTAATACTCGCTGTATTATATATTTTATACAAAAGCTACAAATTTCATTTTTGGATAATGAACTAGCAATTTTTTTTTCATATATATTTTTTGCGCTGCTTTAGAAAAAAATTAGAAAAGAATACGAAACAAAAGATTAAGATTTAAAAAATAAAAGAATTAGAATTGTGTTTTTAAACAAAACTGTTCAAAAACCTTCTCAACCTATGGCAATACACGCTATATTCCTATAGCGTGATGCAGTGGCCAAGCGGTCAATCTTTTACACTGCGAATTCTGTTCATGTGGGTCCAAATCCCATCTTCGTTGAGTTGTTAGTTTACTTTTGCTAAAAAACATACTTAAGATATGAATGTAAAAATTCAACAAATAAATGCTTTTAAATCATAATTATCACGTCTATTTTATTCATTTGTTGAATATAAAATTGTTTAGGTAAGAAGAAACATGAGAATTCAATCATAAAATTAAAAGTTATTCTAAAGCTTTAAAGTAAAGTATGTCTGTTTGATGAATTTCCACATCTGCTTCCGGCAGTGTGACGAGGTGGCCGAGTGGTTAAGGCGATGGACTGCTAATCCATTGGGCTCTGCCCGCGTGGGTTCGAATCCCATCCTCGTCGGTATTGGTTTTTAATTTTGCGAAGACTTTCTTTTATTTTCGTACATAATAAAATAAAAAGTATTTAGTTTTTTACATATATTTTTCGTTTTTCCTGTTTACTTTTTGATTTTATTGTTAAATCATGAATTTAATAACAATTAAATTTATCATGTAGTTAGCAGAGATTTTGAACTATTGATTTGTTTGTTATTGTTTTTTTTTTAAAAATCAATATTTATTTTTTATAACCAAAAAAATATTGTAGTGTAAACTTATGAAGAATACTTATCACACAACGAATATTTAAAACAAAAACTTTTCTTGCATCTAATTAATATTTTAGGAAAAATGCATTGGGTAAACAATTGTTGTCTAATCACATGTAATACATTTACGAAATAAGATAAGTATTCTTACAAGCTTATTTATTATGAATTACTGAACTTTAAAAAATTAGAAAAAGAAAGAACAGAAAAAGAAACAAAAGAAGAAGAAGAAGAAAAAAGAGAAGGTAAATATATTCTAATGATATGTTAAAAATAGGTAAATTAAAAATTAGTTTTAAATCGTTGTATAGGTTTTTCGATTTTGATTTCTGGTTAATAATCTAGAAAAATGTCTGTTGATTAATAAGCATATTTTGCAACTCGTGGAGAAAAAAAAAGATTTTAAGGAAATTGAATATGTAAGCAAAAAAATACCTTAACCACAATATATTAAATAAATAAATCATATACATCAAATAAGGAAAAAATAAATAAACTATGTTATTTTACCCATTGTTCTAAACTTAAAATTTTGCATCTTAAATAAATATACTTAAAATATATGGATTTTTCATGATAAGGATTTAAACTGGTATTTTAAAAATTAATATTAACTAATACATACTCGCTTATCTTATTTTATCCTGATTTTATACTTTGCAATAATGCGGAAAATGTTTAGTTGAAAGAATAATACGTGCGAAGTATATGGACACTTTCTCTTTTTATCTACCACTTTTATCTTAGCAGCATTATTAGTTTTATGATTTTAGAACTAAATATTGAGTCCTAGATATAGAGGCAATAATAATTTTATGCTATGACTGCATCTAAAAAACTCCAACCAACCCCGAAAAAAAATTCTACTTTTTTTTAACAAATTTAAATTTTTTTACAATAACATTTCTCTTTATTTTATTGCCTTAAGTTTAATTTTATTCATTACACACCATAATGTAAGATGCTGCGTAATTAATAAAATTAGTTCTACCTGAAAACATTTTCGTTTAAAAAATATTCTAAAATTTTTAAAAGTTTGAAGAAAAGAGAATTTAGTATTTGAAAATTAAAAAAATTGAATGAATTTAGAATTTAAGAATTTAAAATGTCAAACAACTAAAAAAATCTAGAGAAATGTATTTAAGGAAAAAGAAATATTCCTACAGTTGTACTTGCTCAGAAATATGCTATATACAAATTTAATGATCAATTAAAAAAATTTAACAAAAAATAAAAAAATCATGATATTAGATTGATGTCTGATACTCATTAATTTGAAGCTTACGTTATAACTTAAATTTTAAAATAGTGCATAACAATTTTTTAAGAAAGAATAGAAATACATAAAATAATTTATGTCAAAAAAATAGTTCTTACGAGTTCTTTTTTCTTTTCAAAAATCTTACCAAAAAGAGACTGAGCCACAATCACTCTGGTAAAAAATAAAAGAAATAGTTTGGTGTTTGTTACTCACTAATTTAAAACTTGGCTTACGTTGAAACTTAAGTTTTAAAATTGTGAGTAACTATTTCTTAAGAAACAGTAGAAATACATATAATAATTTATGTTTAAAAAAATAGTTCTTGCGAGTTAAGATCTTTTTTTTTTCTTTTCAAAAATCTTACTAAAAAAGGACAAAGCCACAATGACTCTGGTAAAAAAAAAAAAAAAAAAAAAAAAAAAAATCATGGTCTTAGATTGACCACTAATTAAAATTGTTACTCACTAATTTAAAACTTGGTTTACGTTGAAATTTAATTTCAAAATTGTGCCTAAGAGAAGGAGTTAATAAATCTTAAAAATATCCAGCTAACACAAGCATGAGTTGAAAAACAGCGCAATGAAATCAAGAAAAATATTTAACACTTGGGTACTTGTATTTCAAGAAGAAGAAGAAAATAATTGATTTCCTCTCATGTGACTCAACTCCTAAACGTTAACTCCTGCTGGTCGTTTATAAGCAAAAAAAGGGTTAAAGTTTCTCAAGCATAAGTTAGAATGTTAATTAACGTGCAGTTAGTTAAATGCAGCGAAGAGGGGGTGCCATCCCCTCCGCAGAGGATCAAAATTGTGAGGGCATGTCTACGGATCATCCCCCGGGATGTTTCCCAGACCGTCGCCAATAGCCCATTTTCAGCTCTAGTGCGACGTAAATTAACAACAACAGTTAAATGCAGTGCCGTATCGCACATCGAATTTATTGAAATAATAATTTTTTTCGCCTTCATCTTTCACTTAACTAAGATTCAGTATTTGTTTATGTATTCTATTGTAACCATGATATATTTTTGTTTTGTGTACCTGGCAACTTCGATGCATAATTAGTTCGTTTATTTTATACGTGACTTCATGCCTGTGTTACGTGACTTCATATCTTTATGTTAAGTAAGAAATATATAGTGAAAGAATTAAAATCCTTGTGAAAGAATCCTTGTGCAAGAATAAAGAATGCGTCACTTAAGAGAATTGATACTTGACTGGCTCGGCTTACTCAAAATAGAATGGAAAGAACAGTTGCTATCGTAAGCAAATGCCACGTTTCAAGAACCAATCAGGATCGAGATTTTCACACTACGTGCTTTGAAGGTATACCATTAACAGTAAGAAATGGACAAATTTTAAAACGCTGGAGAGTTAGTTAGATTTTTTGTTCAGATTAATTTTTTTGTATTTAAGGTTTATACTGATCCGTTACTGGTATTTCAATATATTTTTGCTTTGTTGTTGTGTGGTTAATGTTTAAAATAAATTTTCTTTTTAAATTTTTTTATTATTTTTCTATAAAAACTGTCTTTTTTGTACTACAGCTTTATTTGGTACAGAGTACATAAAATAATTTATGCCAAAAAATAATTCTTGCGAATTTTTTTTTTTTTTTTTTGTTGCAATTCACTCTAAAAGGGACCGAACCACAATGATTTTTGCAAAAAATAAGGAATCATGATATTAGATTAATCTTTGTTACTCGCTAATTTAAGACTCGTCTTACGTAGAAATTTAAATTTTGAAATTGTGCGCAACAATTTTTTAAGAAAGAAAGGGAATCCATAAAATAATGTATATCCTAATAACTTCTATGAGTTAAAAAAAGTTTTTTGTTCCAACTATCCTTAAAAAAATACCGAGTCAGAGTGACTATAGCATAAAATCAAGATATTGGACTGATGCTTGTTTCTCACAAATTTGAACGGGCTTACGCAGAAATTAAAATTTTAAAATTGTGCGAAACATTTTTTGAGAATAATAGAATAGATAAAAATTTATTATGTCTAAAAAATAACCTAAGTTGCTTAATCAACGTTGTTGCAAAACATCTTTTCCGAAGGTAAAGTTGCTCCTGTTACATATCGTACTGAACAAAAGTACAAGGAAAGCTCTTAATATTTAAAATTTTGACATATTTTAGAACAAATCAAGTTCTCAAAATTGTGATAAGAACTCTTGAAATTCTTTTAATATTAATTAGTTCCTGACAAAGCTTAATTTTATGAAAGGAACATCGTAAAATATTCCGTGGAACATTAATTGTGCATCGCTATTTCACGAGAAGTTCAAAATGTGACACAATTCATTAAATTAAAGATGTATAACATTTTCATTTTAGCAATTAGCGCTATAGCGAATATTCTTTAATTTGAACACTTGTCCTCTTTAAATTACTAACCATTCAACGCACTAATTCGTTAAAATTAACGATATGTATTTAGTAGTGCCTTTCACAAATAAATAAAAGCTAGTTAAGAAAGAACATTTAACTTGTAACATCTCTAAAACATCTTTTTTTTTATGCGAGTAACCGTTTTTTTTCCTATTTTCCTCAAGCAAAGAAAACAAAAAAAGTTTATTTTAAAATTCTGCCTTAATAGCGTAATAAAATATCATATTCCTGAATTTCATGACTAAAATCCTCTTTTCGGGAGCATTTCGGGCGACAACCCAATTAAATCGTTTTTGATGGAGAGGCTCCTGCCAGGAGAACCAAGTGCCGGATCGTGACTATCCGGCAACGGGAATTCGGAATATTATGTCATTTAACCGAGCTCTTAATCATGATAAATAAAGCGAGACACCGGTTAAAATGACATAATTGTGTTCCAATCAGCCTATTCTAAATCAGTTAGGGTTAATGAGGGAAATCATTAATTAGGCAAAGGAGGCAAAGTAGAGTTCGAGATGTTGTCAAGTAAATTAGCGTTTTATGCCGTCTACAGCAAAACAAGGCATGCATGCAGGAAGTAAGTGGGGCGGTATACTTATTGAAGGAAATGCAAGTTAAAGTTCGTTTATTAATATTAAGTTTCATACTTAGTTCAATAAATTAAGCAAGAGTTGTGGTGACTTAGGGGATAAAGCGCTTGCCTTTCAAAGAAGCGAACAGGGTTCGAATCCTAGCAATGGCTGGTCAATACGAATTCCGCACCCGGATCGCACCGACCGCAGTGATGACGTAAATTATCCTCAGCTGTGGACGGATCATGGGTTAGAATCCCTATGCAGTCAGGCTAATTGAGGAGGTTTTCGTGGTTTTCCTATATGTAATACATATGGGAGGTAGTTCCTTCAAAAAGCCCTCCACGAAGGCAGTTTTCTCCCAAACCTTAATACAGGAGTTTCCTTGTGTTCTGGACTGGGTTAAAAATTACAAGGCTACGGAGTTGAACGTTGGTAGCCGTAAATCAAAAATAAACTTAGTCGACTGTTTAACGACGGTTATAAAATAAAGTGAGACACCGATTAAAATGACACAATTGTGTTTCAATCATCCTTTTCTAAATCAGTCAGGATTAGTGAAGAAATCAAGAATTGGGCAAAAAAAGCAAAATCGAATTAGCGCTTTATGCCGTCTCTAGCAATTTAGCAAAACAAGACTTGCATGGACTGTCAGAAATCACTCTATGCATACGTATATCACCCTACAATATATATATATATATATATATATATATATATTCCCAATGGCAGGAATTTGAATCTTGAATCTGAATTTGAATCACACACAAGAGAGGACAGCACAAAGAGAGAGAGAGAGAGAAACATCCATGCCCAGAGCGGGATTCGAACCCGCAGCCTATGACTTCGCAGTCAAAACGCTAGCCGCTCGGCCACCTGGCCGGCATATATATATATATATATATATATATATATATATATATATATATATATATATATATATATATATATATATATATATATATATATATATATATATATATATATATATATATATATATATATATATATATATATATATATATATATATATATATATATATAACATAGTATATATATATATATATAACATAGTATATATATATATATATAACATAGTATATATATATATATATAACATAGTATATATATATATATATAACATAGTATTTACAATTGAACTTTACGCGCATTTTCTGTAATATGTATATCGCCCCATGCATGGGGCGTTATACATATTTCATATATATATATATATATATATATATATATATATATATATATATATATATATATATATATATATATGAAATATGTATAACGCCCCATGCATGGGGCGATATACATATTACAGAAAATGCGCGTAAAGTTCAATTGTAAATACTATGTTTCAATCTCAGTATCGCGCTGCTAGGATATGTCATCAAAACAGATAATTCTGTGTATTTTCCTTACCGAAGACTTTCATGGATTTTCGCATGCACCACGACTTTATTAAGATATGGGTGACATATAAGAGAAAATGTGATAGGTTGCTAACTTTTTTAAAGTTGATTCCAGCGTTACTCAATTTTATGAAACTTTTTGCGCTTGTTTAAGAAAAATATTAAGTAACAAACGCTGGTTTTGAAACGAAATCAAAACCATTGAATCAAATTAGACTTAATTATCAATAAAAATCGAAACTGGCAACTAGAAATGCGCTGCGAATCAGAACTTCCGAAAGGGGCACCTCAACTTATCACCCTTTTGGGCAGTAAAATATTTTTTCTTTTTGAATTCCTTTTTTTTTCTGAATTTTTTCTTTTGAAAACGTTATATAGTGTTATATAGTTATATTTCGTTATATAGTGAGTTTTAGACTTAAGAACAGAACAGCTTAATAACTTTTGATCTAGTAACCTAATTTTCATTATAAGATGAAAAAATTAATTACATATAATATTCTTTATGCTACTTTTTTACTAAAAACTTCATATATAAAACTAAGAAGTATTATTTTTTATATAGGAAATATAAAATGCTTTATTCGAATATTTTATTTACGAACTGATACTTTTATTTACATGAAAACGAAACGTGTTTCAACTCAATACAGATTACTATTATAGTCTAATGTTTATATGGAAACACAATAAGTTCCACTTTCAGAATTTGTTTAAAAAAATTTTTAAGCACTTGTCTGACACCCATCAGATTATTATTTCATGTAGTGGTTTGAGTGATCATCAGATAGTGGTTTTTTTGTTGATCAGAATAGTGGTTTCAAAATGGTGGAAATGAATCTGATATCAAATAAAAAAATAAAAGAAAAAATACAATTTATGAATCAGTTTTATCATCTAAAGCCTTTGTCATTCTGGATAATATGATTTTATTCTTTATCAGTTTTGTAAAGTGACAATGAATGTTTTTTCTAAGCTTAACTCTATTAAAAAGTTTTGACGAGATGTTTTTATTTCTTTATTTCTTATCTAGTTAATGAAGTCTATTTACATGTTTTCTGTGCGAGACTTGAAATAATCAAAAACTTTGTGATAATCAGTAAGAAAGGGAGAAAAAAAATTATAGATTGGAATTCATAGTATTAATTTATTAGTTAGTCGCGTCTTAGTAATTGTTTATCTAAAATTATCTAATGAATGATACTTGTTTGAAGTTAGTGCAGAGATTGTGCTTTGTTAGTAGATTTATAAAGGTGTTAGCAGAAGTGGTTAAGTAACATCCCGCCTCAGATGGATGGTACCAGCTAGCTAGTGAACTAAAAGTGGAAAATGCCAGTGTTGACCACAATGAACACACTAAATCTACCCGGGTCACAAAGTTCCCATAACAAGTTTATACCCCTGAGGGTAGTTGGATCGGAGATTTATTGTTCTCTGGTTCAGGTCAAAATTAGAATCATAGGATGGATGAAAGATGTGATGAGTCCTCCCTGTAAAACAGACTGTCACGCATGTGTGTGACAAAGTCGTATTCTTGACCATAAATGGTACCACTACAAAAAAGAAGCTAGTCCCTTGCCTTAAATTCGCTAACTTCTACCGAAGCAAAACTTGCTGGTATTTGTAACAACAGCAGATTCAATCTTCATGATTTCTGTGGCGCACAACAGGTTGGTGCGGGAACACTTTCCTGTTAGCAGATCTAAATCGTTCTCTGATTCAGGTCAAAATTACGATCTGTGGATGACTGAATGGATGTATGAATGAGTCCGCCCTATTAACGGGTGTGTTGTATGGGTGTGGCAAAAGTCGAATTCTTGACCACAGAGGGCGCCACTGGAAAAAAAGAACAATCGCACCCCTCTGACTAAACAGGCATGCGTGAGAGAAAGAGAGAGAGCAGATCTAAATCGGATCTAGTATTTAATTTAAGAGTATACATTTCTTTCGCTGATTAGTTGGTGCTCCAATTTTACATAAATGTTTTAGCATTATTAAACCACATGTAACACGAAAAACGTTTTCCCCCCAAAGCTTCAACGTTTAATGTCGACGTATAGTTGTTAATATTGTTACTTAAAAATGTTTAGCCAAATTAAAAACAAATCGTCTTCCCTATTCAGCCAAAAGTTTAATTTTTTTGCTTATAAATGCAAATTTTAAAAGCCTAAACTTGGAGAAAAATATAGTTTTTAAATTCGAAACTATGAAGTTTGAGATGTAAAGTACCAATAAAAATTTTAATATTTAGATTTCCCTCAATCAACAAAATAACTTAACATGTACTGGATTTAAAAATAAATACATAGCTGATTAATATAGATCCCGGAAGACCTAAATGTTACGATTTAATATATATATAAATTTTTTCAGATTCTAAACTTCTTATTTTTAGTTTTTAAACTTAAATTTGCCTTATATTTATGTATTCAAAACAGGAAATTTTAGTAGTATTCTGAGAGGTTTAAATATCATTATTTCTTTAAAAAAAATATATGATCACAGTCACCATCTTTTATCGACTTAAAATTTTGAATTTCGAAAAATAGTTTATTTGGAATCCACCCTTCTGAAATATTATTTTTCATTATTTGGCATTATTTATCATTATAAAGACTTCAATTGTTATTTATTATAAAAGCCTTAATTTATTTCTTTGTAAAAATGATTTTTGGACAAAGAATTATGGAAATATGTATATTTTCAAAGGAATCCCTATGCACATTTTAAGGCGATTGCAAGGTTGTAATAAATAATAAAACTAGTCACCAGTTGCTTTAATGTAAAATTTTCAAATATACAAATTTAGCATTCATCAAGATCAACACAATGGTCATCAAACTCTCTTCGGACTGTTCCCGCTGGACATCCGCATCCAGGAACGCACTTTTCTATACAGCCAATGTCGTCATTATTGTAATTAGAGCATGTGAGAGGACAATGTGAATAGCATTCATCATATTTTTCGCCTTTATTAATGTCACAATCCATTTTAAACCATAAAGCTGCAATTGAAAACTACAAATTAACAATTTGTTTCATAAACCAGAATTTTTTAAATGTTAAACGGAAGTTTCATAAAAGTTCGCAATTTTTTTACCAGCATGGCAAGTGTTTAACTATTTCTTATGTAGACCAATGGGTGATCTTGAAAAATATATCTTGATTGATTTTTTTTCGAAAAAAAAATATTGTTGTAGCAGTAAAAAATAATTATTACTAATCTGTGCACTGAGTGGTCAATTTATGAACATTTGGTTGTTTTATGCAAATAAGCTTTACCATCACAGTGTCGTCATTAACGAGGGTTTGGGTAGTTCCAGCATGCGTTTGGATCTTTATTTCGTTTTGTAAATTCTAGTAAACTTTGCGAGTTGATATTTTCTAACAACTCTTAGATATTCTGTCATTGAAGAGAAGTAACTTAATTAATATTATAAGTAATGCATTGAAGAATTATATGAAATTGCATACAGTTTTTCTAAATTACATAGAATTATATTGCACCGAGAATTATATAAAATGTTTCCGTGAAGATTTTACAAATTAATATTTTTTTTAAAAAAGGGATGAGCAAAAATGTTTGTGAAATCTTTTTATCTTAACCTGATTTAAATTTATAAATTAAATAATTTACTGTACTACTAAAATTTATCTGAAAATTTGCAGTATTTTGAAGTTTTCACTTTTTCTTTAAAAGTAGGGGCCTTCATTCTTTCTCGCTTTTCACACCAACCGAACACGATTGCTTTGCAATCATTCTTGTTTTTAACAATTAATCATATCACAATAACTTGTCACATCGAAATTAAAAATTATTTAAAGAGAATATCATAAAAATCTTTATTGCAATAATACTGATTTGGTTCTACCGATTTAGTTTGAAGTTTTATATAGATGAAACTAGAATTTAGTATTTTTTCTCCATTGTCTTTAAAATTTCATGCACAAAACTATTTGTTTTTTGGTTGCCTTTATTTCAATTGCATGCATTGAGTATTACTTATTAAAAATATCAATAATTTATTTATTGTCTAATAATTGTAAAAAGATAAATATATATATCTTCATCATAAAACGTTGTGTAGCTACCGTATTTTAAAGTTACAATAGAGAAACAGCACCTTAAGTTTTAAGCAAATAATTTTGAATAAAAATAAAAATCATAAAGGGAATAATAACCGAGAACAATATTAAAAAAATTATGTTAAGTACTGCACTTAATTGTCTTAAAATAAGGGATAAATGAAAAAATCATAGGAAAATAACGTTATAACTTTTATAAATTTTATACTGTGGCAAGCAAAGATATCTAGATCTTATTTGTATATAAAGGATCATATTATGCGATTTTATCAAATTTGATTGGTTGCTGTAACCCCATCAAAATTTTTCATCCAAAGAGTTCCATGCATCTTTACAAGGGCGCCGGCTGAATAATATAAAAGGGGGTGCAACCCTCTAACATACTACCCCCCCCCAAAAAAAAAATCAAAAATAATTTGTTATTACATTTTGTTTTGTTATTACATATACTTTCATTTGCTATTTTTTTTCAAGATACATTATTTCATTGTTAACAAGATATTTAAAAAGAAGTACGAATTTCTTGTAATTGCAAATTTTGAAACGAGAAACTGTATTGATGGCGCTGGCATAGCTACTGACTTTGAAACACAAGTAGTTTCGTATACTAACTGGTAGTTCAGTAGTTTCGTATAATAACTGGTTTGTGCACGCTTAACATTGGTATTTATTATGTTGATGAAGTTTTACAGTTGTGAGAAGACAGTTTGTGTTATACACCTTTGTTAAACTAAATAATTAATAGAAAATACAATATTATTTATATTTTATTAAATGAAATTTGAAAATATAGCTTAGATATCAGCCCAGAAAAAATCTTTTTCTGACAGTTTAGATAAAAATTCTTGCTTGATTAAACAATTTTTTAATTGTTATATATCAATAATTACTTAATTATTTGTTTTTGAATAAAAATATTTTTAATAAAAAATTTTGTAACAAAATTGTTTTTCTGTTTCTTTTTAATTGTTTAAAAAAACTTGATGTATAGTTAGTATTATGTATAAATGCCGGCAGATATTTCTAACCATATATAAAACATAATATGCTTTTTTTAATCATTCTTTTTAGTTCATTTAAAATGTTTGAATTATTTAGTTATTTTAATTAAAAAATAAACTTAAAAATTAAAAAAAAAGGTGGGAACTTAATTGCCTTTTTAATATATAAGAGTCTAAATTTAAAAAAAATTCTTTCATTCAATTGTTAAAATTTATCTATAATAAATAATGCAAATAGAGCAAATACAATGTCAACCGTAATTAATTAAATTATGGTAATCTTACATACCTTTACCTAGACTGATGATAGGCAATGAAAGAAAAAGGCACAAAAAAGTTAGCATTAATTTCATTTTCTCGTTATAGCAAATAAATGAAGCAAAATGCTTTAAATCTCAACTCAATACTTTACTTACTGGTTTAGAATATCTTTTGGTGTAAATATTAATATCTAAGAGAATAAGTTAAAAGTTTATTTTTCTTCGATATAAAAGTTAAATTTCAAAAAAATATCGTTGAAATAAATCAATTTTATTTTTAGTAATATAAATATTTTAATTGCATCAGTAGACAAAAAATCGGTATGATCCATCGCATTTTTTATTTTATTTTTAATGAAGTTTTCAATAAAATAATTTTTCTAATGTGCCTATTGTTTTGCTGGACATTACAAAATAATACATAATGATTCAAACAATACATAATTATACGAACAGTAAAAGAAAAAGATCACTTCGAGTGAAAAGCTGCATTTTTGGAAAATGCAAAACATTGTAAAGAACTTTGAATTTCCACTTTAGTTAACTTTATTTTTTGATGTTTCCAAATTAAGGAAATTTTTAAAATTTTTTCTAGAAGAAGATTAATAAAACCTCTTTAAGATGTAATGGTAAAAATTTGAAATCATTTTGAAGAAAGAACTGAAAGCTTTGTACTGTGCCTAGTATTGAACTATATGTATAAAAAAAGATATACAAAGTGTTTTTCATTGATTACATATTTTTAAAATCACATTCAAGATTGATGTCAAAAAAAGTGTACACATTAGGGATCACAAAAATAATATTTATTAATGTACTTATTTATGTAATTATTAATGTAATTTATTAATGTGATTGGAATATTATTGTTTTACATATTTTCTAAAAATAAATTAAATATGTATACACATACATACATATGCGTTTTCATATTTTGTAATCTGGCAATCTAATTTCGAAAATATTTTAAATCATTCTTGAAAAATTTCCCGCTCATTCATTTGAATTCGCTACTCACTTTATAGATTTCGTTTTATGTTTTATTCTGTTTTTTCTTTACATTTTATTTTCTGTTTTTGCGTGATATTTTTACTTAAAGTGTTCTGTTTTATTTGTAGTAAATTTTTTGCAAATTTTTTTAGTGCTCCTCACACTATTGTATTGATATATTTTGCTTTGACTGTATTGATACAATATTAGAAAGCACTCCTTTTTGCAGGTATAATCGTGTGAGCGGATGAAAAGATTATATCTTTTATTTTCAGGGTTTTTATTAAGTTTTTTTTCTTTTTTTTCGGATTTCTTTCCTGGATTTTATTATTTTTATTGTTGTTATTTTTCTTTTTCCCTTTTTTCGTTGTTCTGTCATTTTTTCCATGTTTTTTCAATGTTTTGATCTTATTTTATGAGTTTTATTTACTTGCAGCCTATGCGCAGTAAATAAAACTTGTTTTTTTATTTCCATTGTTTTTTTCTCCTATTTGTATTTATTTATTAATTTGAATTATTTTATAAAAATTGTAACGATAGTAAGGCTTAAAGTATCCATTAACGTTAAATTAACTTTTCTGGGAGAGTTTATTTAAAACAACAGTCTTTTTAAAATTTTTAACAATGGTACATTTGAAAAACAACCATTAAAATAATAACTCGTGAGTTATTGTAAAACTTTTACGCTCTTAAAAAAATAAATGATAATAGTTGAAAAGGAATCAAACACAGATAAATTGCCAGGGTATGGTTTTACATAAAGTTGTGAATACGCTAATTTCAGCATTCTGATGATTTTACACAAAGTTTATCAGATTGTCTTCGGACTGTTCCACTTGGACATCCACATCCTACTACACATTGCAAGGTACAGACACGATCTTCATCTTTGTAGTTAGAACAAGTAACAGGACAGGCAGAGTGACAGGTATCAAATATTTTCATCACATACCGGTTTCTCAGCTGCAAGAAAGTTTTTATTTCAGTTCATAGCTTTACTTCATATAGTTAAAAAATAAAATTTAAAATGTTATTTGGCAAACAAACCACGCCCTTCGGGATTTTTTCAAAGTGATGATTCTTACACTTTTTGTATCTCAAAATACATGCTCAAAATAATTTTACTATTTTTCCTTTTTCCTAAATCTTAAACATCATTTTCGTAATTACCTTCTTTACCACTAAAACCCAGTCCTCCTCCTCAGTCGTCTTTCGAAAATGATGTCGTCTGAAGATTTCATGCTTAAAACTCACGTTTTTCAAGAGAACTAAAAAGGTATAATTAACTATATTTTTGTCCCGGCCAGGTGGCCGAGTGGCCAGCGTACCTGCCTGTGAAGCTAATGGTGGCCGGTTCGAATCCCGCTCAGGGCATGGATGTTTCTCTCTGTGTGTCGTTCTCTGTTGTGTGATGCGTGAGTGTATCTGGGTAATTGTGGCAGTGTGGCGTGGGTAATGTTGCTCGCCTCCGTGACTTAGGTTCACAGGTACCCACTGGGTAACGTTAAATGAGCAACACTTAGGCATCTTCCAAGGTGAAGAATGAATGTTCAGAGTCTGCCGTTGAAAAAAAAAATTTGTCATGTGGAACCCCTTTCGTAATTAACTTCTATCACTACTGAAAAACAATCTTCTTTCGGAAATAATGCATGCTTGGCTTTTCGTCTTTAGAAACCCCGCTTTTCGAGTGGGCTAAAAAGGAGAAATTAATTCTAGTTTTGCCACCCCTAAAACGGAAACATCACTTTCATAATTAACTTCTATCGCCATTGGAATCTTATCTTCACACGTCTTGCGAAAGTGATGCGTGTTCTAGGCTTTTAATCTTAAGTAAAACAAATATGGAACTTTTGTCCCCGTGTTAGTATATTAAAAAAGTAGCTCTGAAAATTTTTATTTCATTTAAATAGGATATTAGTTGAAACGGTCCTTAAACAAGATATTAAATAAATTAATGTAACTTATAATTTTATAATATAGTTTCATGCAGTTTGTTTCGAATAATTAGAGACTAGTTCAGTGGAACTTAAAAGTTACGAACTAATCTTATGAATCTAGTATTTCATTTATGATTCGAACGTTCGGTAAATTAACTTAAAATAAGCAAACGGTAGATATATTTCAATCAGTAAATAGTTGATTTACGAAATCCCTAACAATAAATAAAATAATTTTCTTAATTAGTTATGACAAGAACAATAAGTTCAACTTTCGAATCAAAATTACATCATTAATCATGAATTGTTTTCTTACCTTGAATAATGGTAATCATCAATAGTGAAAATAATAGTAAAGCAAAAACAAATCGCATTTTCTAGTAGGTAATAAATCTTAGTTAATAAATTTTTAACTGTAATCTAGCTGAACTGCTATATAAACATATAATGAGATTTTGAAAGTTTTGGCTACTTATATAAGGTTATTTTAGTGATCCTAAATATCATTTAAATGCATCAATTTACTTTATCAGTATTAGAATTATCTAATAGTCTGTATGATTAAAAATCAAAATCTGTATGATTAATGACACACCACTGTTTCAAGATTAGAATTTACTATTCTAGGAGGATATTACAAATTATTTTGAAATCTATCCATTGTTTTAAAGGAAATCATTTAAGGACTTACTTTAATTATGATCCTTGAATAAACAAAACAAATGTAAATCTCGTATTGCACCAGCTAAAAATATGTAATTTATTGCAACTCATTGCAACTCATTACGACATATTACGATCGTTACGACGATGAAAAGCCTTATTCTTCTTTATTTTTTTATTTTTTCAAAAAAGAATAAGTAAACTTTTCAAGGCCTTCAAATTTGCAAGGTGGAATCTTTAACTTTTCTTTTTTTGTCAATCAATTCGAAAAGTTTTGCTTACACATTCCTTTTGCTTACGCATTCCCTGTTTATATATCATTTTAACCCCTTAACGGTTTATTTTCAAGAAAACGGTCATAAAAGTGCCCATTTTTTTTATCCCTGAAAACTATATAAAACATGTGTATGAACAATATATATATTCATTTTTATTTTTTGATTTGTTTTTAGCTTGAAATTTTAAAAAAATTAAATTTTTAGGAAAAGTCAACAATGAGGATTACTATGACTTAATGTTGGTTTTCCAGAGAGAAGGAAAATTTTAAAAAATTGTGTTTTAAACATTAAAAAGGAATTTTATTAAACTTACGTATAATATAAATAAAGATTAGTAATTTTTTCTTGTGTGATAAATTTCAAAGCAAGAGATACAGAGGCCAACGTCACAATCTGGACAGTAGTAATGAGTTTCCTTCCAACATCTCTTATTGTTTTCATTTCTTCTGGAGCTGCAAAAATCTACAAATACCTTAATAATATCTTGGTACTGAGATCTGTCGTGTAAAATGAGAAATAAAATGTTTTCCGGGCAAAAGAAATGAATTAGTTTTATTCTTATTGGCACGTTACTACTGAACACTCCAGCCCGGAAATATCACGGAGCAAGAAATAGAGGGCGAAACCTCACCCTGTCATTTTCACGGGAGCGAGAAAGAAGGAGTTAACTCTCAAGGATCATATTTGTGTAACAACTCACAACACAATACTGAATGATTAAAGCACTTTATAGGCTTCAGTATAAATAGTAACAATAATTTTTAAATATTTGACAGTAAAGCAGTGGATGTTAGCTTTCTTAGTGCGGTCATTCAATATTCATAACATTAAAAAAAAGGAAATAGCTCAAACACATATTCTGATATAGTCTAACTTTTCCATGATAATTTTTTTTAACTTAATTTCAACAATATTTCCTTTTAATACACTTTGTCTATTACTAAGTAAATTTATATTATTAACAAGAACCTAGCATTAAGTGTAACAAACATTGCTATAAAACAAGCATTAATCGACTGATTTCGAGATATATGTAAACAATCCACGTTATTTTTCAAGACAATTTTAAAAGTCATATGGATAACATATTAATTTAGGAAGAAATCACAATGAAGGAAAATATTTTTTTATCAGCATGCAGTTTAAATTTAAGAAACTCTCCCCTGTCTTCTGTGCCATTGGAACTCAATGTCAATTTCGCAATCTAGGAATAATTGGCTTTTATCAATAACACAGTAAATTAGGTAGATCTCAGAATAAATGGGAACAAAATTTCCACATAAGATTTAAATTTTAAACTTTATTATCAGAAAACTCGCTTCTGCCCTCTCCGTATTTCGAATTTAATGTTATTTGTATGACCTAAAGACCATTAAGGAAAGTTTAGACTTAATGAGATACTATGTATATGAATTCAACACCTCAACGTTTATTTTACATCAAAACTTATATTGCACTTGCATTGTTAAAATTTTCATTCTAAAATTACGGTAAAATAGCCAGCAACAATCTGTTTATCCAATTAACTGTAAAATGCACGGAAAGGAACATTTTTCCCTTTTAGAGTTTTGAAACAGTTTACAACTAGTATAACTAGAATTCAAACCTATACGGTTTTTTAACTATTGACAAATAACATGGTTTCAAAACCCTAAAAAAAGAAATTTAGCTGGACAATTGGAGCTAGACTTTTGTTTGGTAATACATAATAGAGTGAAATTGGGATTGAATTATGTATTATCAAATAAACCAAGAAATGTGATCTAAATAGTTTAACTGATTGTTTCTCCTATTGTAAGCAATGGGAAATGCAAGACTTTTTTGTGCTAAGCAGTTTTATGGTGCCGCCCTCCATGTGTGAATGATAGTATTGTATTCTAATAATTCAGGGTCACACATTGGGGAGTTCGACACTGGAAACTTTTCATGTGCTGAAGAGAATGGAGAAACTATTGCAGTGTCAATGCGGGAACTCAAACCACCGTCCCTTCACTTGCGAGATTGACAGATTAGCCCTCTAGGCGATAATATGTACCTAGCTGTAAGGTACTTAGTAGAATCAATAAGTGGGTCCAATTGGGTCGGTAAAATACTGACTGTTTAACCGTATTAGGCGAAAGCAGTTAGTAAACTGTTTTCCTCACAATTAACAGTTGTTTTTCTTGAATAGGGTGAATTAACAAATATTAAATTGCTATTTAACAATTTTTTCGAGAAACTTCTTACATAATGGGGCCATTTCCTTGAAAGATTAATGGCAATATTGAGCGAGTAAAAAAAGAATCTTAATCAAAACTTGAGATACGATGCTTTATTTTAAGACATCAAAATATGCATATTTTAGCATTGTGAAGGTTCAACACAATGTTGATCAGACTCTCTTCGGATTGTTCCTCCAGGACATCCACATCCCTTTACACATACTTGGATGCAAGATGTACCAGTATCCATGTAATTGGAACAAGTTTTCGGGCAGGCTGAATTGCAGTCACTATATCTTTCCCCCTTGCTGGCATCGCATTTCTGGGCTGCAATTAAAACATTACAATGTCAGTTTTCTTTTTAAAAAAATTCTGTATTCCGATATTCTTAGATTTGTAGATCACATAACTGTCATGTAATTGCGGATAAAATCTTTGCGGGTGATTATTAAACACTAGCAAACATGACAAAGCACGGGTGAGTGTGATTTACATAATGCTACATGCATCACGGGATCGATCATGGCTCCATCTTTTAATGAATAAAGATGAAATGTCAGAATGTTTTCAAACAACATATTACATATTGTGTCAAAATATACTTAGATATGTATCTCGCTGTTCTGCCCCCAAAGGACAAAAAGCGTAGTCCACCGCAGCGCCAAACTTTATTTGAATATATCAAGGAAGTAAAGTTAGAAATTCAGGAAACAAATGAGAAAAAATGCAAACAGACAAAAAAAAATTATAGGGTTTAAGAGACAAGGGTTAAAAGATTAAATAATATTATTGTTGTTGTTGCCTTGTCTGTTGTAGTGCTAAGTATTTTCAAAAGTTTGAAAAATGATATTATTAATGAATCCAATTTCAAGACAAGGTAAGTTAAGTAATTTCATTGAAGAGTCTCATGACTCCAGTTTTAGTCCCAAAGTCATCATTCTGCTGTTCTCCTTAATTTATTGGAATTCTAAAGCTGAAAATCTTGACAATTTAAATAAACGAACCCTTGATTTGGGATCTATTAAGACAATAAAAAATTGGCTTGCTTGGTATAGTTTTTGGAAAAATCTGATATCTCAATAAAGTGAGTAATTTAAAATGATTTGATTTTGCGCATCCAGTAGTATTTGACGAACTCTAAACGGACTCTTGATTTAGAATCTATTAAAATAATCAGAAATGGAGTGTTTTTTGGAAAATTCTGATATCCCAAGTAAAGTGAGCTTATTTAAAATTTGATTTTGCGCTTCCAGTAGCATTTAATGGACTCTAAACGGACTCTTGATTGAGAATCTATTAAACAATCAAAAATGGCTTGTTTGGTATAGATATTGGAAAATTCTGATATCTCGGTAAAGTAAGCAATTTAAAATGATTTCATTTCACTCTTCCAGTAGTATTTGAATAGAATATTAAAGGTAGTGTCAAAAATTTTAACCCGTAAGTGAGCATAATTAATACTCAAAATGCGCGTTTGAGAAATGGGTATAGTTTTGAAAACTGGATGTAGCTAAAAGTGCGTAATTAAGATTTCGTATTTTGTTATGTAAAATTACATTCGTTAAAATAATGTACAAAATGTATACCTTACAATTCTAAATTATTTCGATTATTATTAAATAAAATATTTAAAAAGACACAATACTTACTAAAAATTATTTTTTGCATGGAATCATCCTTGGATAAACAAATTTTTAAAATCGTATGCAAATTTTTCTAATTCACTTAAAAAGTTCTCGTGATATGGTGAAATTCGCGCAAAAAGTAAAATTAACATTAAGGGGTTCAAACTTTGGACCACTTTCCTGACAAAACTTTTGGGAACATATTTCCGAGATCACAAGCTACCCTTATATATTGGGAGTGAAATTATATATTGGGAGTGATTTATTAAGCGAAAGTACGTTTTCATGTCTCATTTTTTAACTTAAAATATTGCCTGCACTAACTAATTTGAATATTTGAGTTCACTTCCTCGAACCATTAAGATTGAGTTTTAAAACGTAAAGATCCGATCAGTAGATCAAAAGTTATTCAGAGTGGTCCCTTTCTTACTTTGCACGCTGTACATTCTCTCTAATGAGATGTACTAAAGTTTGTTAAAATTTCTGTTATTGGTAATTTTTCAAATTTAAATAATATAATTTGTATACAAATGATTCTGCTTACCTTGGCATGCTCCGATTATTGTAGCCAAAACGACGCACAAAATGAAAACTCTCATCTTGGGAAAAATATAACTCAATCTGATATTTTATTTTTAAGTATCTATTGCTCAACTTCTAACACATTTATACTGAGTTGTTATCATAACCTGAATCTTTAAATAGTTGACGTATGACAAAGATGATATCTAAGGACAGGTGAAACGACATTAATTGCATTTGAATTTCTTTATGCTGCTGTTCATTTAATATAAAATGCACTTCCTGCATTGTGTAATAAGCTTTCTAACAAGCTATTTAAAATTCTGTTGTATTTCTGAAATTTCATTTATTTTTGAATTTTATGTTGGACTTTTGTAAACAAGGTAAAAAGGGAAAGAAAATGAAGTAAAAACAGTCCTTGTCATAAATGACTCATAAAAACTTCTTATCATATAAAAATTTATAGACGTTGAATTTTAATGAAAAACAGGGGATTTTAAAACCTGATGTCATCATCAGATAAGTTTAAAAGAAAAGGGTTTAAAATAATCAAAAACCTGCGTTATTTTAAAGCTTTCAAACATATGCTTAAACAATCATCAACAAGAACGTTTTTGACAAATCATGCCATGCTCTAGGGCAGTGTTTCCCAAAGTGTACGCGTACCATCAGGGGTACGGGAACAGTTTAGCGGTGTTCTTACAACAAAAGAACATTTCAAAAAAATTTTTTTTAAAAACAAAGCTCTCCATGAAAATTTACAATTAAGTATTTTTCTATTGGCTATTTTTTGCTGAGTTAACAGTTAATAATTAGTATTGTCAAAAACCAGTATTAATTTTTGACTTTTGTGCAATTTTTTTTTATAGTAAAAAATACATTCATTTCTTTATTAGGGGGTACACAGCGTTACGAAAAATTTAGAAAGGGTACACAAAAGTCATATAAGTTTGGGAAACACTGCTCTAGGGTAATATGATAAAATTACCAAATTTTACCACATTCAACAAATTTTATCCTATATTATAACACCCTTTTTTATTCCTAATTTTTCCAAAATCATTACCAAAGCACTTCGATAAAACTACCGGGCATTTTGGTGCTCTTCTAGAGGCAGAAACACGCTAAATACTACCACAATTCCATAAAAATTTTCCACTTTTCATACTCTGGTACTTTTTACCATCCCCTTTTCTCAGTGTAGTACAAGTGCATTTTGTACCCTATTTTTTACTCAATAGTATATTGTTTCAAATGTACAATTTTGAAATCAGTTTTATTGAAAGATGTGTACACATATTGCACTATATTTTTGTTCAATTGTCCGAATCTACATGTATTAATATTATGAAAAGATATTGAGCAAGTAGAAAAAACATTAATTACGACAATTTTGAAATGGTTTTATTGAAAGATGTCAAAATATGCCAAGCGTAGTTATCATTAGGATTAACACAATGTTAATCAGACTCTCAATGAAATGCTTTTCTTGGAAATTTTGACTATTTTTGCACCTAAACAGACAAATGAGCACAAAACTAATAAGTAGAAAAAAATAAAATAAAATTTTAAGAAAATTATATTTAAATAATTAGTTAAAAACTACGTTTTCAAATAGTTTTAAAATAATGAATAATTATATTTCTTAGACCTAAAACGTTAATCTAACTTGAAAAAATTATTCATTCAGCATTTCTTGTTTTAGATCTGCTAAAACAATTTTTTTCTTCTTCTTTTTAGTATTCTGAATAAACGTGTTATTTTCAAAAGAAAAATTTCAATTTTTGCTGTTTCAAGTAATCATTCGAATAAATACATCGTTTACTAAGTAAGTTTAATCCATAGAGGAAGAAACTACCCAAAATCCATGTTTTAAAACTTCTATATCGTAACTTCATGATTATCTAAGTGATTACTTAAATTATTTTTCTTTGGTTTAAATATTGTTTTTGTTATCAGGTAGTGATGAAACTCATTACAGCAAGTGCCTTATAAAGTAGAGCGCAATGTAAGGCTAAAGCAAATAGGCTCTATCTTATGATTCACAATGCGCCAATATTTTATACGTTACTGTAAAATATTGACGATCTATAAATATTGTTTTATTACCTCCATGAAGATTTTTGTTTTGCAGTTCCTTATTTAAAAAAACCTTTGTTCTTGGCTACTTATGTCTTTTCAAGAATAAGACTTTTCAATTCTTAGTAACATTGATGTAAAGTGAAGTAAAATTGATGCAACTTCAATCTACAATCTAATTTGACGTAACTTCAATCGTATTAAAAATTTCCCTAACAAATATTAACACTGATTCATGATAGCGTGCAAATTTGAAATTCTTACATTTGATTGCACTATACTAAAACTTGGCTTAAAAGAAAATATGGTTTAACATACCATACATTATCTTTTAACACTGAGATATGATAATAATAGCTTGTAAGATATTTAATATCTATTAACACTAAGACAATAAGTCCCTGTTAACACTACGATAACAAATATGAATAAGCACTAAAATATTTCTTTTCAGACAATAAATCATTTGTTGTTAGTGTTCCTTAGAAACTATTATTATTTTATCATCATATATAATTTTAAAAATATCCCTTCGAAATAAAAAAATTATATTTAAAAAAATGAATTTTGAATAGAGTAGGAATTCAAATTACTAAGCATGGCAAAAACAAAACTTAGACAAAGTTTTTGCATAATAGAACAGAAATTAATTAATTATTTTAATTTATGCGTTAATTTTTTTTGTCTAACACTTTAACTGTAAAACGCTTTATAATATATCTCTTAGTTTAAGTATTGTTTTTTACTTATTTACAATGTCAAACAGAACAGAGATTTGATGGCTCAGGGGATAGAGCACTCGCCTCCTAATGAGGTATCCCGGGTTCGAATCCAAGCAATGGCTGTTCGATACAAATTCCTCGCCTGCCTCTCACCGACCACAGTGCTGACATAAATCATCCTCAGTAGTAGATGGATCATGAGTAAGAGTCCCCTTAACGTCAGGCGAGCTGTGGTAGGCTTTCATGGTTTTCCCCTCCATGCAACGCCAATGCAATCAGAAAGTCCTCCACGAAGGCGAATTTCTTCCAATACTTGATGCAGGAATTTCCTTGTCTTCTGGATTGGGTTCAAAGTTACAAGACTACGGAGTTGAACATCGGTAGTCCTAAACTGAAAATTGGCTCGACTGTTCAACGACGGTTTTAAAATTATAAAATGTCAAACAAAAGTCAGATGCTATTTTAAAGTTGTTCACTAAGGAAATCTGTCGTTTGCTCTGTACACAAAATTTCGACTTTCTAAAACAATCATTACAGTGGAAATGAGATAGATTAAAATTAACGACTTGCGGCTCATTGATGAAGATTTCACTTAGCATTTGTAATTAAATGAATATTACTGTAAAAAAATAAGGAATAAAATTTTACTGGATTTAATTACAAAATATAAAATTTTTAATTTAATAAAATTTTACTATAAATGAAAAAAAAATTAATAACAAAATAAAACATTTTACAGGAAAAGGAATTTTACAGATGCTGCACTCAGTGTGCCAGTACTTTTTACCGTAAATTGAAAAAGAATTTTTTACAGTGTAGATATTTTGGTTAAATACATATATATTAAAATATTTGACAAAACTGAATCGTCTATGGCTTATTTTGGAACAATGGCTTCAGCTAAACCAATGAGAAAATTTCATTTCTTAAATTTGTCCGAATTTAAAAATCTTATTAAAAATCAGGAATCGACTTCGTAAAAAGTTTGCAATTGTACTCATTCAGCCTCATGTTGAATTTCGTATTCTTAGAGTCTAGCGTTTACCCACAATCCGGTATATAGACACACAAACATACTCTTTTATTTTATTATATGTATAGGATAATGTATGCCGTATATATTTTCAGAATCCCCCCAAAAAAGTTTAAAAAAATGTCCAGATTAAAAAAGTAATTAAAAATTAAGATTTAAAGAGTGAAAAACAAAACTATTGCCTAAATCTGTGAAATCTCTATTGAGGAAAGTGAAATTTAAACATCCAATCTAGTTTAATTGCCAATTGAAACTACGTTGTTTCAAATAATTGACATTAAACTCCTTTTAATTTATTTAAGTCTTTAAACAAATTTTTTTTGAATTTTTTAAAATTTATCCAAATTTGAAACTAACATGATACTCGACTTAAAAAGAAATCGACAAGCAATTTTTGAGAAGAACTAGAACTTCCTTTTCGGAATATCCAGCTATCTTTGATTACTGGTTTATCTTTTGTTTAAAAATGAAAACTCATTAAGTGTCCCACCGATTCGCAATCACAACTCTCGAGTACACCCTCTAGAGGTTAGTTTATTTTCAGGCTTTTAATTATTAAGTTTTCATTTAGTTCTATCAGAATCATTGACAGAGTAAGACGCCATTTTTTTTGGCAGCAAATAAGAACAAAATTTCTCTAAGGAAAAGACAGAAGAACTTGAAAAAACTACCTAAAACATTGATAAATCTTTCTGAAACTGAACAAGCCAAGCATTTGAAGAACAATTTTTAAATACTTTTTAACTTCTATTATCAAGCTTGCAACTGATAACTTCCAATTTCATGATCGTATACTGTTAAAGATGTGTGTATTACGGTAAAATACATTTCTTTCTTTGCCTTCAATTCATTACAAATTAAAGTGAAGTCAACATTGCTTACTTTACGCCAATGAATAAATATGATTTCAGAACGTGCAGAACTGTAATAGTTATAGAATAATATATATTTCTGAATCTATGTAATTCGGAAAACAACAATAAAAAATCATCCAAATTACTTCAAATAATATCATTTATGTTGATTATTAATAAGTTTTAATCCTTTTCTAAATAAGTATTTTTTTTTTAATTTTGAATAAATTATTTCAACTAGAATTCAGCTATTCTGTTTGTAAGTTACATATTGAAATTCATATCGCGATCTCACAATTATAAAATTTTGCTGTGTGGTATGTCGTCTAAAAGTAGGGGAGAGTGGGGTCAATTGTAGCAGGGTACGATTGTAACAGAGCAAAAATTTCGAGTGTCGGGTTCTAGATTTGGTTCCTAGGTGGTGCACAAGGTGTATTTAACAAATCTACATGTACACCCCTGATGGCAACCATTTTTATGTACTTTTGAAAGAGTTACATCACAAAAGATATTTCGCGTCACGCAAGTACTTTTTTTGGTATTAGAATATTTTATTGTAACAAAGTAATTTTGTTTAAACAAATAAAAATTAGTAACCGAATATGTAAGTGGACACCTTAATTAACATTTCAATAAAAAAAAAGATTAGTTTTGCTAATTAACTAGCATTGTTTTTAACAAATGAAGCTGAAATGGCGTCTTGGGGACAATTGTAACAATAAGTAAAGGGACGATTGTAACAGCTGAAAATAAATAATCTTATGTTTACAAGCCATTACTTAACTCTTTAAGAACCACCAATAGTTTCCTATAGCATTTATATTATGTTGCATGTGCATTATTTTATTTGTCACCTTTCACAGCATAAATTAAAATTTTTAACCCCTTAAAATTAAAAGTTTAACCCTTTAGGTCTCTGCTCATTATTATTTTTACTCCTAAAATATCACTACTATTTTGATCAATAAAAAAATATATCACAACTATGATAATATGCATAATTAACTTTGTTTTAGTTGAATTTATGAACTGTTACAATTGACCCCGTAAGTGGGGACAATTGTAACAAGTGCACGACTGTCAAAAATTGTTAATAACTAATATAATAATATTTAAAATCAGGTATTTAATTTTTTTTCTAGTAGGGGATAGTCTACTTTACTCATCTGTCAATTAATACTAATTATATATTGGATTTTTTGTTAGTTAAAAATAGTTAAGTAAAAAATGTTACAATTGACACCACTCTCCCCTAATGAGGGGATAATCTATGCATTTATTATTTGATAATAAAATTTTCAAACGAAGACCATTTTATTTGGAACTCTCCGGATTTATAAAGCAAGTAAGTGTTATGATTTTTTTTTAAAAATTTACTTGTAAGTAATTTTTTTTTAATTTGATGATAGTTCTCTACAGAATGGTTTTTACATCTGATTTTTTAACGCTAAAAAAAGGAAAAAGAAACAGTATGAAAGTTTTTTATTTCACTATGAGGAATTTTTAGAATCGTTTTTTTTTTCTATCGTAAGCATTCTTTATTTTGCGTTTTCTAGTTTATAATTTTTTGAAAAAAATTGTTTCAATTCTTTTTTTTTTTTTTTTTTTTGCAAAATTAAATGGTATCACATTACGTGTTTATGTATACTTTTTGCATATTTTAATGGTTGAAACAATATAATTGGAAAAGTATGGAATGTAAAGTTTAAATAGGTCTTTCTTGTTATATCATTAAATTTAGTAAAACGATTTCACAGGCATTAGGTTTTAACTCTAACTACGAAGATACAAATTTTTTTCCTGTTTATTTACAAATATTTTTCCGATGTGTTTTGGCTGTTCCTTCTCTAAAAAAAAAAAAAAGAGATACCATTTTGTTTTCGCTTGCATAAGAAAGAATATCAAACATTTTTCTTTTTTAAATTTAATAAGCCACAATAAAGAAGGAACGCTACAATGCTACATTGAAGACATCTCCAAAGCAACTGAATGACTGTTCGTATAGAAATCGCAAGTATTCGTCTCAAACAACAACGTCCCCTATAGTTCGTTGCGATCGCGAATTCTCTTATTGCTACCTTTGTTTTTTCCCTCTCTTCCTCTCACGCTTTTCAACTTGTTATATTTGTCATATTCGGATACAAAATACGAAATCGAAATACGAATACGAAAATACGAAATCGAAATGCAGGCTTGCGTCATCAGCAGTTCAAATTGGCAAAACGCCAACGCAAATCACATACCAATAGCGAAAGCTAACCGAATTCTGAAGGTTTGAATGTATAACGGAAAAATTCTGCACGTTTGGTATTTCTTAAAGAAAATGAGCGGTCAAAAAACATCTTTAAGAAAATATACCTTTCTTATTGTCCTTTTTATAAGTTTCCTTTTAATTTTTATTCGATTTCTATAGTAGATAATATATAGTTAATCAATTAAAGTTAAATTTTAAAAACGAAATCGAAATGCAGGCAATAGATATTAAAAGAAAATAGTTCAAAGGTATAGAGTTTAAACTACGATCAAAACTATTGCACCATGGTCTTTTTTGTGCTTCATTTAAAATAGTATAAATTCTCGTTGAAATAGGGGGGGGGGGGTATATTTGTATCCGAATTAGAAGGCAAGATAGAACTTACAATTTTAAATTAAGCTGAAACTTGAAATTCTTCAAAGCTTTAAAAAAGAAACGTGTCTCAAAAACAAAATCAGAAAAACACAATATACTTATTTTATACATCTTACTTTGTTTTAAGTAAGTTGAATATTTTGTTTTTAATTTTTTTTTAAATGTAAAACTAATAGTAAACAAATTAACGTAATAAATTGTCAATATTCAAACACAATACTTTTTTCTTATAAATGCCATAAGAACACACAAAACTCAAGAGAAAGTTTCAAAAATTTATTTTGAACTTTAAATAGTTATATAGCCAATCTTTAATAAATTTCTACATGAGTTTTTTTTATAAATAGTTCAGCTTACCTTGGCATACTGCAACAGCAACAGCCAATGTGACGAAAAAAACGAAAGTTTTCATCTTGTTAAATTTAAGAAGATATTCTGAAGTTTATTTTTTATTCTGAAAAGTTTTGCATGGAATTCTACAGTAAGTTATGCTTTTATAGGTTATAAAAACTAATAAAAACAGCTGGAAAAACACACGTAACCTTGATTCAAAAAAAAATTATTGACTCAAGTTTCTGTTTTATATTTCATCAATTCCTTATAATGTATTCATTGTTGTTACAGCTTTTAATAGGATCGTGAGATTCGTGATTAGATTCGTGATTTAGATTCGTGATTTAGATTTCGTGGCTATCATATTGTTGAGTTCATACCACTTATTTTTATTTATTTCTTATATTTACTTACAAATACCTTTACTTACGATCAATCATTTAGTTCTATTTTATAGTTATTACTGATTGGTTAGGTGGAATAAAAAGTATAACATTCTACATTAAAGCATAATTTTTTTTTAATATCAAAAGAGTTAATAAAAAATGAATCAAATGTCACTTAATTTTTCTATAAGAAATTTAATCACTCTATTTGCTCAAGCAACATTTACGCATTAATATATTCTATTCTTATTTATTTTTGACCTTTGATTATCTATGATTGAAATTTTCATTTTTAGATATCTATTAAAATAATGTTTATCGAAGACACTGAAAAAAATATATTTGAAGGTGCCTTAATACTAAAAAACAATGTACCCAACATTTCTCTTAACAGCACAGTTTAATATTAAATTTATGTAACAAATTGCAATCCATTCTGATAATTGTCATATAATAATGCTTAATAAAATTTTAAAACAATGTTCTAATTTAAGCCATGTTGCAAAATTTAATTTTAAATGTATATACTTTTATTGGTAAAATGAATACAATTATATACTCGTAAAAAATAATAAAAACATTGACTCATCCTTTCTATTATTAGACTACCTGTCAAAAATGACCACAAAAGTAACGTATTCCCAATGGACAACTTATGAAGGTTTCACTTTGCCCAAATTTCTAATTAAGAAAATCCTCGCAATCGGATTCTTGCAACTAATCATATGGTTGCATACATGGGAATGTTATTTTTAAAAAATAACGAGTAAAAGTACAAATCCTTTAGGCAAAAGAAACGAATAAATAGTAAAAAAGTTTAATTTTAAAGCGAAATTTTTACTCACAGTTATAAAATTTAATTATCTGAAGATAATTCCACGTAAAAAAATAATGTTTGATAAATATTTATTATTTTATTAAGCAATGACTGAAAAAATTTGATTTATTCGGTATAAGAAATTCTTACAAATTTTAAAGTATCACATTTTAAATGACAAAATAAAAAATTCGGACGTAATCGGTCGAATAGTTTCCGAGAAATCAAATTTTGAATATATGTTTGTAAGATATAACTTATGGTTATGAAGAATATTTCTATGACTTAATGTAAGGATAACCAATGGAAATGCTTGAGGATGCATTTCTTCTTAAGCTTTCAAAAATAATTATAATAATAATTATAATAATGAATAGTAGCGATTATGTTTGAAATCTATAATTTCATGTATGAAACGAAAATAAATTCTTAGCACTAATAACAGGGCCAATGTAATAAACACGAAACTACTTTAAAATATTTTTCGAGAAATTTCAATGCTTAGAAAGGAACAATTGAAATTTCAACGTTAGTTGCTGTTTTCATTAAGGCACGTATTTAATTTCAATAGCAATACAATGAACATTGAAAATATTTAGTTGTAATATTCATTTTTGATTCACCAATGCCCAAATTTAAAAATAATTGTGATAGGATAAAACTTTTAAGCCAAATTAATGATTAAAATCCAAACATGCATGCTGTACTAGTAACCAAGGATATCCACAAAAAATTTTCAGGGACAGATTGCGAATAGAAAAAAAAAATTCATCAAAATATTTCAAAAATCTGGTTATTTTTTTAAAATTTTTGTGTTATCCTTAATTTTCAAATGCAATTTTAATAATTTGTTCAAATCTACTAAACTTAAGTTTTTTAGTATGAAGTTCAGTTTTTTCATATTATTTCAACTTAAGCTTTTTAAAAAAATAAATAAAAAATAAATAAAAATTATAATACTTTAAACTAAATATAGTATATCCCATTGAAAACAAACTTGTTTTACTTTAGTATTAATATTTTACGAAACGTAAATTTTAAGTTGTTTATGGCATTAAATTTTTAAAAATTTTTTTTCATGAAATAAATTTCACCAATGAAAATGAAAAAGGTAAAATTTAAAAAACGCGAAATATAATTCGAATATTTCTCTGAGATCCCTACATTGATGCCATACCATAGTCAGTAGTAACAAATTTTATCGCATTTATTTGACGTAGAACAAATTTAGATATGATTCAATGTATTTATTTAAATATTTAGAATCATTGTTGCTTTTCAGCATCAAATTGGAAACAAAAATCCATTGGTTTTTACTTTCAAACTATTTAGACAGGTACTACATACATGTCATCTTTAAACACACATCTTTCATCAGTTTTTATTTTTCAGAACGGAAGCTGGTTTATTTAATCTTAAATTGTTTAATTGGTTTAAATTAGATACAAGCACAAGTCAGTGGCTTCTCCTTTATTTTTTTCATTTATTTCAGTACTTATTACAGGAATTCCTCTGAGGGTTGTGAAGGGATATGTGTCTTTTTTCTTTCCCGCCAATTTACATTAGGGGTTATATATATTCTACAGATTCAGAATACGTTTTATCAAAGAGATTGCCATAAATGATAAAATGGAAGTTAAACAAACATATCCAAAGATAAGTGTGGACATAGCTAGACATTGGGCTGGGGACATCCGATGACCTTCACACTTTCAGATTCAGGTTTCACACCAAAATCGCGATTTCTTCCGATTTTTTTCATGTCCCCCCCCCCCCAGAGATGTATATGCTTGGTGACCACGACTTTTAGCATAGGTTGTTAAAAGAGAAAATAGCGATTTGTCTGGGGAACAACATTTACAACACAACAACATTACAACATGAACAATATTTCGAAAGAAAAAAAAATATTTTGAGGAAAATTTTAAAAAAAAAAAAAAAAAAATCAGAAAAAAATTAAGGATTTTTTCGACATTTTCGTTCTAAATACTTGTACTTTCCCAGAAAAAGCAACGAAAAAACAAGTAAAAGTATTTTTTTTTATTTCCAATGGCATATCAAAAGACAACTATAGCTAAAAAACAGACAATAACATGAGAAACAGAAGGAAAGATGAGCAATACAACAAAAACAAAACTACAGTGAGTCTATCGATCGTTCATTTTCTGACGGGCTCTCCAATGCTTCTCCCACAAGTGTCCCGAGTTTAGTGCTGGGCAGTGCCTAATGTGGTTCATGTGATTAGCCCATTTCTTCTTGGATATTACACAGTGTGCAAATAGGACTTGGTAATATATTTATACGGAATAGATGTTTGGAAAGGCAGTCGGGGCCAGTACCGAGGAGAAAGGTGGCCACAGACCTGTCCCTTGGCCATAGTGTCGTTTATCCATTTCTTGTCCTTGTTTGCCACTTTTATGTTTTTAAACAAGTAAAAGTATCAAATTAAAAAGGTAACTAAGTACGAGTACTTTTTATTTTTACTTCCGTTACAAAAAACGAAGTAACAGTATTGTTATGCATGTATGGTTGTGTCTAATTACGTGGTTGTACGTAGCACGTTAACGTTACAGACCTAAAGATTGTTTATCATAAATCTGAATCAATTTTCAAACCAGATTTAATTGGATACCAGCAAGCGTCGTAATCTGTTGACCCCCACGTGACAGAGCTTGCAAGTATCCGATTTCCTGAATGTGTTTAAAAAAATTTTTTTAACATTTTTTAAATCCAGTAAACTCATAACACGAACATAAAGTCACTGATTGGTTCAAATTAAAGTCCATTTGAATTTCATATGAACGGAAAAATTACCAAAATGAATGGTTTAAATATACCGTATATTTTGATTTTTAATCCCAGAATTATGGTTCTTTTTTAGCGGTAACTATACATAGTACTATACATTACAGTAATTTTACTAGGGTAATTTATTTTACTAGAGAGGTTGTGTAAGGTTTGTAGAGATGTAAAAGTGGTTGTGTAAGGTTGGTGGTAAAGGAGGTTGAGTAAGTAAGAAAAAAAATTAAGTACGAGGATTTTGAAGATGATTTTATTAAAGGATAATAAAATATATCAAATTTAGCAATCCTTAGGATCAACACAGTGTTGATCCGACTCTCTTCGAACTGTTCCTCTTGGACAGTCACAATTTGCGGCACATGATGCTACAGGATCAATGTAATTAGAACAAGTAAGAGGACAGGGTGAGTGGCATGTGTGTGTTATATTCTTCCCCTTTGCTAGCATCACACGTAGGTGGATCAGCTGCAATTTAAAAATTATTTTAATGCATACCACGCAGTTTATTCAATTTTTAAAGCATGTATAAACATTTACTTAGTACTAAGTACACAGCACTAAGTTTACGTCTCCTGAGCTTAGACATTGGAGTGTAATCATATTGAATTGTTAAAATTTTACAGATCCTATAATGATAATCGCGTGATGCGTGATGATTAATTGACCAAGGGTATGACGAGGCATTAAGGGTCTCTTTTAAAGAGAAAAATGATTTAAACTTGCGGGAAGTAATATAGTTTGTCTACGGAAGAACTCCCCCCACCACAAAATCTGAGGCCGCCTGCTGCTATGGAAACAAAAATAGCGCATTTCTGGGAGGGTAGCTTCTCTTCAGTCGAGGGCAGACACAGTAGAAAGACGAAAACGATTTCCTTTCTCTCGCCGACCCGAAGCAAAACCTGCCCTAAGCAATGACCCTACACCCCTACTTGAAATAGTTATACCTCGTTACCATAGTCACCGCAGCGGGTCCAGACGAACGGATAGGGGAGTTTTTACTTTAGACAAATTATACATCTGGAGTTCTTCATATGAACTTACTCAGTAACTGATCAATATTTTTAAATACATATTAGTTCATTTTATTCATTGAAATTACTTAATCTTCGAATTTTAAATTTTGAGCCTTTACTTTTAATTTTGAAAGTTTATCATTGGAAAGTTATATGTGAATGAAGCTTTTGTACTCTTGCTGACGACCTTTTACATAAATCAATTATAGTTAAAGCTGTAACATTAAAAGCTAACAAGGAAAGCGTTATGTAATGTCTATGATACTTTTAGCTCTTTGACTTAATAATCCGTATTTTTTATTTATTTTTTATTTTTATGTTATGAGTATTATAATTTTCTACAAAAAATGCACCTTACCCTGTCTTACTTTGGTATTAAGCCAATACAACAACCAAAATGAAAACTTTTAATTGAGCACCTAAGCACCGTTTATATGTAATATTTCTATAGCCATTTTGGAAAAAATTAAAAATAAATCTAAATAATTGCTTAACTAAATTTATATTTCAAATAAAATATAAAGTTATTATAAATAAAATCTTTACTTATAACTATTAAAATATGACATAAATTATTAATTACGGCAACTTACGACAAATGAATCTAAACAAATACTTCACGAACAGTGAGCCAAAAAATAAATGGACCACCCTGAATGCGATCTGAGGATCGGATTTTCACCTTCTAGAATTCAATCTTGACGGACCTAGGGTTGACTTAAAATATGCTAATAATTTGATCCGGATGAAATCAGATACAAAAACGTGCTTTCTCAAAAAAATTACACCTTTTTCTTGATGTATGCGGATTTTTGACACCCAAAATTTAGAGAGTAGTGGCAATCTGGGAAATATGGTCCCGATAGTTTGGTTAACAGAACTGTCTAAAGCTTGGTCCCCTTAATGTTAATTTTATCTCACAATATCACAAGAACTTTTTAAGCCTTTGCATTGAAAAGTCTTTGCACATAGTTATTAAATTTGCTTATCCAAACATAATTTCATACAAAAAAAAAACTTTTTGTAAATATTTATTATTTTTTGTTTAGTACTAGTTGAAAAAAATTTGAAATGTTAGGTATACAATTCTTAAACATTTCAAAGAATGTAATTTTACGTGGAAAAATATAAAATTTGAGCAAAATTGATAAATTGTATAATTTACTGTATAATCATAAAAATTTTTCGATTAGTATTAAAAAAATAATAAATATTTACTGAATGTTATTTTTTGCAGGAAATTACTTTTGGATAAATGAATTTTACAATTATGATCAAAAAATTTTCAGATAGCTTAAAAAGCTCTCGAGATATGGTGAAATACGCAAAAAGTGAAATTAACATCCAAACTTTGAATCACTCTCCTGACCAAACTATTGGGCTTATATTTCCCAGATTGAGGCTAGTCCTATATTTTCGGATTCAAAAATCTAAATCTGCTGAAAAAGGTATGTTTATTCAAAGAAAGTACCTTTTTTTGCCTTATTTCGTAACTTAAAATATCATCTGCACTTACTAATTAGCATATTTGAGGTCACCTCTTCGAACCATTAAGATTGCGTGAACGTTTTTTTTCTTCTTTTTTTTTGTTCACTGTACAACTAATTGCTTAACGCTACTTAAATTATTATTTAAGCCAACCTAACTAAATAAATTATATTTATAGTGTTGCCAATTTATATAGAGAAAATACTCATATTTTTGGTGCCGCATAAGAGAAATAAATATATAAGTAACATATCGATATATTTTATATATATGTTTTATGGACTGCAGGGATCGAAATCACTGTCCTCAGCTCTCAACCAGAAGATTGAGCAACATTTTTACAGACTGCATCCTCGGAGCCCTATTGTTATGAAGTTATATTGTATTATATTTTTATTGTAATAATATAATACAATATAACTTCATAACAATAGGGCTATTCGAATTATTATTTCCTGCTCGAAATGATTCTAAAAATATCTAATAATCCTTCTTTTTTCTTCCAAAGAATTGAATTTAAATCAATTAGCAAAATTATCACATTTGCAAATAGTGACACCATGCTGATTTTTTCCTCTTAAAACTGACACATGATAGATTTGTTAGCACAGTATATATTCTAATTGCCTTCATATTTTTTTTTATCAATAAATAAATAAAAATTAATGAACTGGCATTAATGAATGACATTTACTACTAATATTCATAGTTCACCCACTTATTTCTATAGGTTTTTATTTTTTTAATTTAGTTTGTTTAATTATGAACGCTATGCATTAAATTTGAAACTCAATAGGTTGCAACACAATGAAATATGAAAACACAATGGATACAGTAAAATGAATGAACGGTAGTGTACGTATAAAATATTGTTTGTTTAAAGTTTCTTCCGTTATTTAGGAGAAGAGTTACACAGGGTACCCTATAACTCATGGTACATGCGTTAGGGGTAGATAGTAGACAATTAGACAAGTACAAATCGCACCACCATACAATCCGTGGTCCGAACGCAAGTCGTAACGTGCTGGAGGGCGCGAACTATTCTTCTGGGTCTGGACTAGTAGTCGTAAACTCAAAAATTGGGTCAGCTTTTCAATGGCGGTAGTGAAATAAAATAAAATAGATCCATAAGTCAAGCCGTGGTTGTGACCCGGGTTTGAATCCCGGTGATGGCTGTATTATTCGAAATCCGCTACCGGCTAGCACTGACTACTGTGCAAACATAAAATATCGTCAGTGGTAGGCGAATTATGGGTTAGAGCTCCCTTGCCGTCTGGCCAATCCTGGTTGGTTTTCTTGTTTTTCTCAGCATCTAACACAAATGCAGGTCAGATCCATGAAACAGTTCTCGACGACGACGAATTTCTCCCAATACTTGATCTAAGAGTTTTCTTTTTCTTCCGGTTTAGGTTCAAAATTACAAGGCTAAGGAAATGAACACTGGCAGTCGTAAACTCATAAACGGGTGGGCTGTTCAATGATTGTTATACAATATAAAATAAAATGGCCCCTTAGATTCTGCTGAAGACCCTGTTGCCTGGGTACTCGTAGCAGCTGACACCATAAGAGAGATGCTTGGTGACATCAGTAACCTCTTAACATGTTCTTTTTTTTTTTTTTTTTTTAAATATTTACTTTTAGCATGCTTTATAACAAGGGTTATAATACATGCATTGAAGAATTAGAATAACAAATTTGGATTAAAAATACAAAATGAAATACAAATATAAAATATAAAAGCAGACAAGTAAAATCAAAAAGAAAGAAAAGGAATATTATGAACAAACTTTTGAAAAATTGGTAGACAGTCAGTATTGATCAGAGTACGACAGTTTGGCGGCCATTGTAGTCCACTAGTGATTACATGTTTGAAAAGTTCACTACGATGAGAGTCTAACTTAGGGCAAAAGAATAAAATATGTTCAATATTTTGAATTTTATTTTGATCACAGCTGCCGAGTGGAGATTCTACGTCAGGGGTGTCAAACTCGCGGCCCGAGATGAACATTTTTGGGGCCCAGTCAATATCCGAAGCAAAGTAAAAATAAAATAGAAATGTGAATTAGAAACGAAACCAGCAAATAAAGTTATAATAAACTTCATTTATAAACTATATGGATCCTTTTAAATCGTACGCGCGAAAATATAAAATTCTAATTGGCTGAAAGGGAGTCCGTTTCACACTAAGCTATCAATTAGATAGTACATATTCAGGTTTATCCTACTATAGCGAAGTACGTTGGTTATCTTGCTCCAAGGTTCTCAAACAATTCTGGGATTTGAAAGAAGAAATATGTAAGTTTTTACAAACTAAAAATCAAGATACAAGCTTGTTCTCCGATCAAATATGGTTGCAAGATTTATCTTTTATGGCTGATATAACCAAACACTTATCCGATTTAAATTTATTGTTACAAGGCAAGGATCAGATCATTAAGAACATTTTTGACATAATTAAAGCATTCAAATGTAAACTATTTCTTTAGGAAAGGCAACTGAAAAATGAAGGTTTGACGCACTTCCCAACGTGCAGCAAGAACAAATCTAGTTTAGATGATACTGCATGGTATCAAAAATACGCAGAAAAAAATTTCAAATCTTGGAACAGAATTTGAAACAAGGTTTAAAGATTTTAATTCTTTGGAAGACAAATTTTGTTTGCTTTCTTCGATTTTCTCAATAAATATAGACTTAGTACCCTGTTACATGCAAATGGAAGTGATTGAGATTCAGTGCGACTCAAATTTGAAAGCAAAAGTCATTGAAGTGAGTGTGCCTAAATTTTACGAATATTTACCGGCAAGGTTTGAAAATACTCGAAAATTCGCATATGAAATTATTTCCATGTTTGGAAGTACTTATCAGTGAGAGCAATTATTTTCTGTCATGAATGGAAATAAATCTCCCGTCCGAAATCGTATTAATTACGCTCACGTTGGGTCAATTTTGAAAGTAGTTTCGGCCAGTAAAATTTCTCCCGAAATAGAAATGATAGTAGCAAAGAAGAGATATCAAGTATCAGGACGTAAACAATAATTTAACTTTATATATGTTTATTACAATTCAAAATAAAAATATTTGTTTTCTATGAACATTGATTTTTTTTGCGGCCAACCTAAAGTTAAGCATTGTTCATTTGGCCCAAGTTAGCTTTTGAGTTTGACACCCCTGTTCTACGTGCTTGAATCTATGTAGGTATTCTTTACAACGAGCGTGTCCGGATAAGATTTGTGTGAATTTAAAATTAGGAATGAATTTTTGGGTCATTCTTTCTTGCACTGATGGAAAAAACTTCTTTGTTACATTGCCGTTTTGTTTGGAGTCCCACTCACCTTGCCACAAATCCCCGGTCTTTCGAAGAATATCATTTTTGATAAAAGATTTAGGCAATTTACTGAAGCTGATAGTGAGATCTGATTCGGCGGCCGCTTTTGCAAGCTCATCAGCCTTATCATTTCCGATAACTCCAGAGTGGCCCCTGACCCAATTAATAGTAATTAACGTGTGGCCCAATTAATAGTAGTTAACGTGTGTAACGTGTGTACAGTCCGCAAAAAAAAAGATATCACCCTGAATAACTTTCGTTTTAATGATCGGATTTTCACGAACTAAGTGTCAATCTTAACTGTTCCTGGGGGTGACTTCAAATATGCTAATTAATTAGTGCTAACTATTAATTAAGTTACGAAATCAGACACAAAAACGTACTTTCTCTGAATAAACATATATTTTTTTTACATATTTGGAATCTAGACACTTGAATTAGGGGGGTAGACAAAATTAAAAAAAAAATTGGATCGTACATTGGGTCGCAATAAAGGTTTATATATTTGGCGATAGTCCAGACAACCGCCAAAAAAAGTCGCCTGCACAAATAAATATTTTAAGATAACCCATTGACTAATTCAAAAGAGGAATGCTAAATTTTACTAGGTTGCTAGGCAACCAAGATCTGACCGTAAAAAAATTGAAATAAAGTTCTGTGATTGCTTGGAGAGGTTTTATTAATTGTTAATAGAAAATATCTCGAAATTTCTAGGCAATAGACGATTTTTAACTTGATTTCTGTCCAAAAAGCAAAAAAAAATTTTTTTTAATCCCCTTTGAAAAGAAAATTTGAATCGATTTATAAATTATTTATGATGTTCTAAGTTTTTGGAATTTAAACACATGAGCTTTTTATCTGATATTATTTAGATTATGTTGTTTTTGCTATATTTATTCAAGGATTTCATACTAAAATCAAATTAACATAACTTATTATAGCTATATACAAAATTTTAGGGATTATCATTTTTACAGCTTTAGTCGAGTCTTCTAGGCAAGAAAGTTTGAAGGGGATAAAAGTGCTTGAAAAATGTAGATTGTTTAGTAATTCTAATGCACATTCACAAAGTTTTCTATAATTTACGATATTTCTTTTTTCTATAACTCAAGGAATTGCTGAATGTTTAGTGGCATTTTAAAAACATTGAAATATGTTATGTTTAAGAATGAGATATTGGAATAATGTGTTGCATATTGTATGATTAATTGTTTAAAAAATCGCTTCATTCTGCTAGATATTTAGGTTGCATGATTTTCTTTGGATAAAGATGATAAGAAAATAGCATCCTCATGTTTCGATACATTCTGAAACGAACGCTCGCAAATTCACCATAAAAGTGTTGCACAGCATATTCTTCAATTACGATAAGCTACATTTACCACCAAATACTGCTACTATGATTATTTTTGTTTCCTTATATGTATCTGATACTCTCTTTTTAAACAGAGCTCATAAGATCCTTAAGATACTGAAATGGGGGCACAAAAACTTAAAAGATAAAATATTTAATTTCATTAACACAAAATATCTGGTCTCAAAATTTTAATTTTTAAGTTAAATATAACTTTTACAATATTGATGCTCTTACGTTTTTAAAGACCACATGAATCCTGTTAAAATATTAAAATGCATATGTTTACTTTAACGAGTGTAAAATCCTTATCAAAATAATGATCAAGACTCAACTGTAAAACAGTATAATTGACGATAAAAAGTCAACTGGTTTCAAAACATATGAAGAGGGTAATAAAAGTCGACAAGTTTCGAGCGTTCAAATATAATCGCCCATTCTCAAGACTTGTCAGGCTTGAATAACTTGAGACTTTTATTATTGTACGCTCAAAACATGTCTATTTTTATTATCATCTATCATTTTTTTAAATCAATGAAATTTTTATATTTTCGATCCAGTTTCTTGGGATTATCCATTTAGTTACACAACATATTAAATTATTTCACTCGATATTAAAATAAGTTTTACATACGTTAGAGGCACAGATTAAAATTAATAATTCACTGCTTTGTAAAAAAATCAATGCAGTACAATTTTTTTTTTTTCTGCAAGCCTTAACATTTTAATTTAAGGACATAAAAAAATTCCGTTTACGTCCGTTCCGTCCGAAATTTCAAATGTCGAATGTGAAAATGGAATGTCCCCCAGCAGCAGGAATCGAAATTAAATAGTTACAAGGACAACTATTTAAAACAAGTTAGCGTTTCTGTCCTACTCGAAGTTGTTTGAAAAGGTATTTTTTATATATCGATTTCAAAGTTTATTCTACATATATTTTAGGGTATACTTTCGGAATATTTCGATCAAGTTTATTTTTGCACCTTTATTTGCTTAAAATTATTAAATAATTTGCTTGAAATAAATTATTCAAGCTACATGATTTAGTGCATTTATAGTATAATAGTAAGCGGGGCTTCCATCGCATATCATTAACCTTAATACCGCTATCATTAAATAAATGGAATAAGCTTAGATAAATAATAAAAGTTAATTTTTTCCTCGTTTTAATTTTCAAGGAATAATATGTTTCGATCAAACAGATTTCATTCTGGAAATAGCGAAATTATTGAGTAGGTCCCTTAGAGCAATATAAGTCTTTAAAAAAAAACTTGACTATAATTTAGAAAGAAACTTTACTTTAAAGAAAACCTAAATTAAAGTACTAAAAAAATTGATTAGTATATTAATGAGGAAATAATAAAAGTAAAAGGGTAAAGAATAAGATTTTTGAAATTGTTAAAATTTAATTAAATAGTTGGTAAAATAGTTCTGCGAAACACTTCCGGAAATTTCTTTTAAGATTAAGACGATATAGGGTAAACCAACCAGTGAAGGAACACACCCCAATAAAGGAACATTTCATAGATATTTTTTAAAAATAAGATTTTAAACGTTTTAATTACTTTTGATTGGTAACAGTAGCTTACTACCTAACAATAGGAAGTCATCTAACAATGCATTGAGTCGCCTGGTCTTAGAGTCTTCTCTGGAAAAAGTTTTGAAATTGTTAGTATCTGCTCAACGCCTTGTTTCTTTGACAAAATTATAAGGTCAGTGTTTGTAGTTATCCATTTTAAGTACAATTAATTGCATATAATAAGGCTTTTTTTCTCATTGTGAAAAAGAGAATTCAAAATATGGTAATTGAAGTTACGTTTTATTTATTTTAAGCATCATAACATAAGCAAGTACTGGGATTAGGGGGTGTTTATTAACTGGATTACCAAACGATGAAGAACCAATGAATAAACAAGTGTTCCTTTACTGGGAGTTTTTCAAATTAATAAAAATAGAAGAAAATTTTTAATTTTCTAGTACCTTTAGTCATATTATACATCAAAATTATGTTAAAAATACAAAAATCAACTTCTAACCAGTGAAGGAACAGACATGTTCCTTCACTGGGAATAGATTTCCCAGTGAATGAACAGTATGTGTGAAATATGATTTTACATGGATAATTAGTAGTTTTAAGGTATAGAGGACACCTAAAATTCAGTTAAATGTTGTATGAATAGTTCCTATAACAATTTCATTTCAAAATGCAAATTTAATTGCTAAATTTATTTAAAGAATTATAATAATAATGTATTTATTATTTATCTTTATAAATGTAGTGATTAGTTATTACATCATACCTTAGACACCTTAATAAACTATGTTTACTGACTAAATATAACAACTAAATATAATAATAAAAGCTTGAACAGAAAATTTCTTTGCAGGTTTTTGTGCCAATAATTAGCTAAATTATTATCTTATTGCGGTCTTTAACGTCCTGACGGGAACTGGTAGGAAAAATCCATTTAAAGACAATCATCTAGGTGAAAAATGGGTGAAGTTTTTTTTAAGGCGACATCCACTGATGACTCAGTGCAATGTGAAGATAATTTCAAAAGGCAAAACTTCCCTTAGAGAATAATATTCGAAATACTGGTTTTAAGACCTTTAAAAGAATCTTTAGGAGGGAAGTAGCCCTGTCATCCTTTTAGAAAGTGATTGCATTTACAATGCGAACGAAACAAGAGTTGAATATTGCCCTTAAACGGGAAAAATCTTTGGCCCTAAAAATTACAAGGATTTATATTCTAAAGTACCTAGGGAAAAAAAAATACCTCCATTGGTAGTTTTTCCTTACTGAAGAATTCTTTGAGATATTACAGAATCAGTCACTGCTATATATTTCATTGGAAAAAGCGATTCATGAAATGAAACGATGACCGCAGCAACATTTTACAAATATATTGCAAATTTTTCTACCCATGGCTAATTAAAAATGCTATCAAATTCCCTATTTTGCTTCTTCTGGATTGGTATAAATCTCATATCAATCTGAAACTGAGCAAGTTTTGTTTATCAAAACAAATATTCTGGTTTAGTTTTCTACCTAATTCATGGAAATCTCCCATTAGATCTTGAAAACAAAAGAATTGTAAAACATATGTCGAGAAAATTTTTCATCCATTTTTAAATAAGATTTTGAGGCATCAACTGATGAAGTTAAAATGCTTTTATGAAATGCGATATTTTTCCATTTGATGAAGAAAACGTTTACTTTAACAAATGCATGGGAGACAGACACCAAGAGTTAATGAGCAAGACAGCTTATCAACAAAACACATGCTTCGAGAGAAACGATGCACTATTTCTTCAGAAGTTTGAGAAGGAAATCTCTCAAGTTATGTTGCAAATTCTTAAAAGAACATTGACAGAAAAGCTTAATCTCCTAAATATCCAATAGCCTGTCATTTTCTCAATATGGAAGAATTTATTTCAAAAAGAACATTTGGTTAATCAAATTTTGGCACTGAAGATGAAACAACTAACATTGACAATGAATGCATCTTGAAAACTGATTTTGAGATGATTCCTCTTGAGGCATTGTTAGTAACAAAAAAAATTGGTTCCATAAGTAAATGGTAAGTACTGCTGAAGACCCACTAGATATAAGTCAATGAGAGATGGATTTTACTCAAACTTCGAAACTCCTTTTTCTCATTTATTATCCAGTGAGGAATTCTAGAAATGGTACTGGAAAAATCAAAAGAAATTTCGAAAATACATTTACATTGGCCAAAAATTTGGAAAAAAGAGAAGGTTAAATTAAAAGAAAAAGAAATAAATTACTTTTTTGCATTAATTTCAGAAAAAGAACGAAAATTTAAAGAGATTGAAAGAGCTGAAAAAAAAGTTAAAGCAGAAAAGATAACGAAGAGAAAAAAAATACTGAAAAGGATTTTAAAAAAAGCTTAAAAAATATAGGGAAAAGAGTAAACAAAAAAGTGATCTAATTATAATAATAATAAAAACATCATCGGTTTACACAATGATAAACGCTCATAATTTAGAACGGACTATAAAACTGTGAGAAAAAAATGAAAAACATTTTTTTTTGATTGTGTATTCAAACATATTTTACTTTCCATTCCATGACTGAAAAAAAAGTAACAATTTCCACGTTAACTAATTCCAAGAAAAATCTTGTTTTTAGACATTTGTGAGGCCTATGGATTCCTAACGAGCATCAAACATTCTCAAAATTAAGTGTTCATTCACTGGAAAATTTAGTGTTTAGTCACTGGTAAGAACTGTTCCTTCACTTGGTTATCTTACCGCTCATTATTTAAACCACCAAAAGCTTACAACAATATTATGTTAGTTATCTAAAATTTTTTACATAATTTGCATTTAATAACAAATACGTCGACACTGTCATTTAGCTAAAATTACAAATTTTGAAATTTTTATGATTTTTTTTAAAGGCAAGCTAAGCTTAAGTGTTCCTTCACTGGTTAGTTTACCCTATAAGATGTTGAGAAATTTGCGATGTTGTGAGAGATGCTTAAAAATGTTGACTACGTATTTTTATTAATATTTATAAAATATATATTCAAGAAATTGATAAATATTTTATTCCACATTTATTCATACGTATGTATATTATTGCAATTGTATCAGTTATTGAGAGAAAAAAAAACTAAAAAATAAAAAATAATCACAATAAAGAAGCACAATCTGTTGTATAATCATATTCTATCAGAAGCATGCTTTTATAAAACTCGACATTCGTTGAATAAAATGCTTTATTCGAATTTCTTTACTAAATTGCAAATCGATTTTTAGACAACTAAAAAAAAATCATCCTATTTTATAGTTTAAAAAAAATATAAATAAAAAGATTAGCAAATGATTATTAGCGGAAAAAAAATATGAATAAAATTTTACGCGACGAGCGCGAAGTCAAGTTCCTCACAGATATATCACATTTTAATATTAATCGCCCCATTTAATTATTTCTTTATGGTCGCCAAATTAATTTTTTTTAAATAATTAATTTTTAATTTTTCTCAGCTTCTAATAGATAAAAACAGTTGAAACTTTAGATTTTTCAATTGAAAAATATGTAAATTAATATGGTATAAAAAAATTCCTACCTTATAATTCAAAATTTTTTCATCCTCAATTTAATTAAACTAGGAGGCTTCGCCCCCTGCTCGCTAACGCTCACCAACCCCCGGAACTGCTTTCGCAGTTCATTTCGGATTGCTTCGCAATCCAATGCTCGCTTTGCTCGCTCATTGGATACGTTCTTAACGTCTAGCTTTTGCATACTTTTTTGAATACTGAAGTTCCGAAAACTTTTCACTGTAGAAAATTCTAAACCTGTACATTTCAATATTAATTTGAAATTGCAAACAGTTCACATATTTTTCTTAATCACACTATTCTAAATTTCAGTTGTTGAGAAAAGTAACTGTTGTAAGTTTTGTTTCAAAGTCTTTCCCACCAGAGGGCTAAAGCCATGTGTTGTAGTAGTCTGCCACTGAATGCCGGATGTAAAGCATCGGCTTCGATGAAGATAATTTTGCATTTTTAATTCTATGAAGTGCGCCACTCTAATAATATAGAATTTGTAAACTAAACGTATATATTTTTGATTCTTGATGAAGCCCATCATTTTGTGTTCTCATCAGTGTTCAGAAGCAGAACAACTATAAGTTTTTTATTTTATCACAAAATTATAAAATGTATAAAAAACAAAGTAAAAAGTAAGAAAATGAGTATAGTCATAGAAAAAGTTAAAATTATAATATAGTATTTGACAGTTAAAATAAAACTTTTTGTTTAAGTCATTTCTAACAATTCAAATTTCTCCGAGGCAATTCTAAAGTATAAGCACAATAGTTGAAGCACAATATTTTTAGTTTTGATGTCAACAATACAATTCAATTTTTCACAAAAACGATTGTTTCCATTGTTAAATTCAATGTCAACAATTCAAATTTTTCTGAGGCAAACTCTTAACCTCTAAATATTACTTTTTTATGTACACATTTCTAAATGTCAATATTCAACCACAAAACAACTTATTAAAGTCCTCAAATTTAGCATGAAGTTGTAAAATGTAATGAAAGAGGGTCATAGCAATAATGAAAGTAGAAGTAAAGTTAGTACTGTAAAATTAAAACAATATTTTTATCAATGAGCCAAGTTCTTCAAGAAGCAGTTGTAGAAGTAGGTTGTTTATTTAAAACTTTTTATAGAATTTCTTTAAAAACACAATTGTTAATTTGGGCATTTGGCGATACAACACTTATAGAATTGAAGGATTTGTTACGTCAAGCGCTCAGGTATCATAATTTTGATCTAGTTGCGCTTCTATGTCATTTTGATTTATTAAGTTAACTTTCAAAAAATTCTATGGCTGGCAGCAGCATTTTTATTTCTTAAGTTGTTTATTTTTATTTCTTTTAGAATTCGTTATTTTTTTAGCGAAATGTTTTTTAACCTAACAGAATTCTTTGCCGACTGATATATGAAGAAAATAAAGTAAATATTTAAGTGTTGTGAAAAGAATCTTATTTAGTTGTACAAAGTCAAAATTTTGGAGCTATGTAAGAGAATTATATATATTAGATCAGAAACACATCATTAAAAGGCAGAATGCTTTGATGTTTCCAAACGTAAACAAAACAAAGCAAACGTTGCCACCGGCGGAAAAGAAATACAGCCAAAATTTGGGAGCCACGTAAGAGAATTATATATAATAGATAATAAAAATTAATAAATTATAAAATTAAAATTATTTTTTTCATGAAATTATCTTTGGATAAATGATTTTTGACTGGGTGAAATTTTCTTTGAATTGCTTGATTAGTTTTAAAAATATGACTAAAAACGTAAAAAGTGAAATTAACATTAAGGGGTACGAACTTTGGATCGCTCTCCTGGCCAAACTATGGGGACCATATTTTCCAGATTGCGGCTACTCCCTATATTTTGAAGGTTAACAATCTAAATATGTAAAAAAAAATATATGTTTATTCAGAGGAAGTACGTTTTTGTGTCTGATTTCGTAACATAATTAATAATTAGCACTAATTAATTAGCATATTTGAGGTCACACCCAGGAACCATTAAGATTGACACTTAGTTCGTGAAAATCCGATCATTAGAACGAAAGTTATTCAGGGGGATATCTTTTTTTTTCTGCTGACTGTACCTCTTAACGTGTGTACCATGAGTTTCGGGACACCCTGTACACGAAATAAACAAAAAATTTATACATAGTTTTCCACAAAAGTTAAACTTACCTTGGCATACTGCAACAGCAACAGCCAATGTGACGAATAAAAAGAAAGCTTTCATCTTGTAAACTTTAATAAGAGATTCTGAAGCTGTTGATTTTTAAATTTTTATGAGGATTTCTAGTAAAAGGACTATAAAAAAGCTATAGCACTATAAAAGCTAAAGGACTATAAAAATATGTATTTGCTGTAAGGACGAGAGCGATTTAGATCCTAAAAATTATTGACTCTGCTGTTAATTTTATGTTTCATTAATTTTTCATTATCACTTTAATTTTATACTTTTTAGCGATCGTTATATTTCTTAGGTCGTTTCAAATATTTATTTTTTCTTCATTTTAGGGATATTTGTTGCGTTTTAAGGATATTTTGTAGTGTTAGCTCAACTAATTTTTATTTATCTCATGAGAAATGTCTTCGCTTACAATAAAATCTATCATTAGCTACCATTTTTATAAGCATATCTAATTAATTCGATTGTATAAAATTATGAAACGCTATGAAATGTATCATTTTTTATTAATTTCCTTTTTTTAAAAAAGAGCCTAAATTTTTTTTTTATTTTATCAAAAACTCATATTTTTTTAAAAAAGAGGAAATCTGTAAAACAAATTTTAGGTTCAAAGTTCAAAAATTTTAAATTTATAATGTAAATTATCAGCAAAAATATCATCTGAGAGATTTACCATTTGTGTTTCTTGAAATCTATATGAAAACCACTTTTCTCTAACCCGAACTCTATGTAACTATGGGTCTAGTTATCAGGTGAATTTAGAAGAGAACTTTGCTAAAAGTAAAGTGTATTTCTTCAGTTGATTCAATGATACATATCAGAAAAATAGCCATTTTTTATTTACAAAGCAATTTAAGATTAGGATTTTTTGTAGAAGCAAATACATCAAAAAAATGGTCAGATTAAAGCGAAAAAAGAATTCAGCCTCGTGAGACTTTTCAATCTAAAAATTCATTTCCCGACTACCTTCGACAACTTTTTTTAAAATTTTTTTATTTTTATATATTTTCTATTATTTTTAACTAATTTTGGTTGAATAATAGGCAAAATTGTAAAAGAATAAATGAATTTTTTTTTATTTTTTAAAAAAGAGAAAAAATTGGTGCAATTTGACCAAAAATAATCCAAACGGTGGACACTCTAAAAGAAAAGTTTATGAATGAAATCTAATTTTTTAAAAATATTTACATTATTTTGACATTTATCTTTGAAATGACTCAAAATATATGATCTAGCAGCATTTTTTCATATTAAAGAGCATTAAATCTTTGTTTCACTATAAATTTTCGTCAAAAACATAGGTCATATTTTCCTAAAATGGCTATAAAAATTTTAATATTTGAAAACTTCTTTTTATTTTGGGTCATTTCAACACCAATAGTGCTCAAAATAAGTGCAAAAAACTTCAAGGCAATACTAATAAAACTTTTTGAGTTATTGCGTCCCCCGCTTTAAAATGTTAGTAAAAACAACTTTTGAGAAAACTGCATTGAAAAGTAATGATATCAATTTGTTCATTTATCTATTTGTACAAATGAATTAAAACTCCCCAGCTTTGAACATTGCACCCTCATTTTTCACAGATAGAACAGTTTTTCTTTTTTTCATTCCTTTCAAGCTTTTCCTTTTGCCTTTTCCAATGAGAGATGAATGTCTCTTGGCAACGATCAATCGTATTTCATCCACTTTTGAAAATCCTTTAATAGTATAAGTGCCTTTGGGTATTCCTAAAGTACCTAGTACAGAAAGAATTCCTTTTGCACCATCATTAAACTGTAAAATAGATATATAAGTACCCAATCTAAGTGTGAAAAGCTTAACAATTGTTTCTTTCGGAATTACATTCCATAAGACTCCGTTAAAACTCTCATTAGCATTTTGGGTTTTCCCATGCAAACATTTTTGCAAGAGTTTCTTATCGCATAAGTCCCAGTAAGTGGATCTAATTTTGTTTAAGCTTGCAGTGGGTAAGCATTTTGTACGGTGGAAATATTGTTTTCCCTCATGTTTGGCCTTCTGATACTTCTACCAAGAATTGGCACCAGTTGGGCATTGTGCATGCATAGGTTTTTCATCGGTAGAGCAACAGTGGTAAAACGCTGCAATAACTGCAACTTGCATGCCAGGTAAATTGCCAACATTGCTACGAATAGCAATACCATAGTAATTTTGGAGCATATCAATAAATTTTTCGGTCAATCTACCTTTACTACCTAATCCTTTGATAGTTTTTTTCAACCTTCTCAAGCAGGAACCAACTCTTTTCTGTACATGTCCTATGCATTCTAATCTCGAAGCACTATTAGGGAAATAGACATCTTTAACATTATTAAAGGCTTTGGAATCCCCATCTCCATAGTACGAAGTATATTTTAAACTACTTTCAGATTGAGAACGTTCAAAAATCCGTCGAACACCTACAGTTTCCATACTTCCCGCTGAACCTTTGTGGTTTTGGCACACACGTTAGACAAGAGAGCTACTTGATGTGCTAGATTCTTTTGCATGCTTGTTGCAAATCCTACAGAATTGACTAAGCACTTCTATGTCCAAAACTTTTCCCGTGTCCACAGAAAGAACAGCTGCGCATCCATTTAGAGATGAACAACCTCGTTTCTGCCATGTTCCATCAACTGTTACACCACATTCGTTTTTATGAGTGGAAATTAACTTTGAAGCTTGTAACATGGAAGATTGTGCTGCTTTATATGCACCCACTGACAGTTTTATCTCTTGCACCCTGTATGAAGTTTTGGTTAATTGGTGCAATTACATCAAGTTAGCTGAATAGCTTCTGTGCTGCTGAAAATCCTTTGCCAATAATTCTCATTCCAAATACGACAAGAAGATTGAGAGTGTTACCCTTGTCAATTTTTGAAGTGGAAGTGAATCCCTTCACAAAAGAACAGTCCTTGCATTTCAGAGAGAAGTTTGATTGGAGGCCATACCTGGAGTCTTCGTTCAACAACAGTCCTTGCTTCAAACAAGATGGGCAAGAAAGTAGCATGAATATTGACATCAGTACTTGAATATCAAACATTCTATTTCCAGAAAGGGTTTCAAAATCATCTTTTAAGGAAATATCGGTCAACCCTTTTCCAATTTTAGATGAACTGGCATTTTGTGTGGGATCAGTAGCATTCCTTCAGTGTCACCTATAACAGGAGCAGTGAACTGATTTACAGTAAACTTTCGCTTTTTCTGACGAAACTTTCGTCCGTGTCCCATTTTAATAAGAAAATTTATTAAGAAATAACAATAAAACAAAAATTTAATTAAAAACAAAACAACTTATGTAACAAATATAACAAATATTGAGTAATAAAAGCGAATAGAAAAGCGTGCGTCAATTTGAAAAAGATGTAAACAAACATAAATTTAACAGCGTTGCCAGGGTCAGATATATGAATTTTTCATGAAATATTATTTGAGGCTTTAAAGTAGCATTTTAAAAAAGAACGGGAGCAGCGAATTCTGAGTAAATAGTTAGAAAAATAGGAAGAAGATGATAAACTTTTAGTTTCGGTTTCGAAACGCTGCTTGCAGACGAAAGCTGTCTGATTAGCTCTCGCTAAAACAGCTGTAATTTCGTTTCTAGTGATCAGAAAATAAAAAACTAAATATTTTCTTGAAGCTAATGAAATGATAAAAAATGTAAAACATGAAACTCAATTTGTCAATTTTTGATAAAAATCGCGATTTTTGGATAGTCGGACACCTTAATTATATTTTTCAGACCTAAAACGAAAATCGTTTGGTGCGTTACTTTTGAAAGATTTTGGCAGATTTTTCGAAGTTGAAAAAATCATTCATTCAACATTTCTTGTTTCAGATCTGCTAAAATAATTTTCTTCTTCTTCTTTTTAGTATTCTGAATAAACATTTTGTTTCAAAAGAAAAATTTCAATTTTTGCTGTTTCAAGTAATCTTTTGAATAAATACGTCATTCAATATTCCAAGTTAATTTAATCCATGGAGGAAGAAATTATCCAAAATCATTGTTTTAAAACTCCTTTATCGTAACTTCATGATTATCTAAATGATTGCGTAAATTAAGTTTTTTTTTTTGGTTCAAATATTGTTTTTTTGTCAGGTAGCAATGAAACTCATTACAACAAGTGCCTTATAGAGCTGGGTGCAATGTAAGGTTGACACAAATTGGCCTGTTTTAATGCTTCCATGAAGATTTTTGTTTTGTGGTTCCATATTTAAGAAAACTTTGTTCTTGACTACTTATGACTTTTTAAGAATAAGATTTTTTAATTTTAGTAGCATTGTAAAATTGACGTAACTTTAGTTCTCAATCTAATTTGACGTAACTTCAATCCTATAAAAAAATTTTCCTAAATAAATATTAATGCTGATTCATGGTAACGTGTAAATTTGATATTCTTACATTTGATTGCACTTTACTAAAACTCAGCTTAAAAGAAAATATGGTTTAACATCCCATGCAAAAATCGCACCAAATACGCATGATTAAATTAGAAATTATCTTTTAATGCTGAGATGATAATAATAGCTTCTAAGATATTAAGTATTTATTAACACTAAGACAATAAGCCCCTGTTAACACTACGACAGCAAGTATGTATAAACACTAAAATATTTCTTTCCTGATTATGAATCATTTTTACGTTAGTGTTCATTAGAAAACATTATCTTTTTATCATCATGTATAATTTTAAAAATATCCCTTCCATAAATTCAAAATGAAATAAAAATTGTATTAAAAATGAGTTCCAAATCGAGTAGGCATTCTCATTACAGGGCATGGCGAAAAAATATACTCGGACAAAGTTCTTGCATAATGGAATAGAAATTGACTAATTTCTTTTTAATTTGCGTATTCATTTTCTCGTCTAACACTTTAATTGTGAAACTCTTTATAATATATCTCTAAGTATTGTTTTTACTTTTTTACCATGTCAAGCAGAACAGAGCTTTTGAGGCTCAAGGGATAGAGCACTCGCCTCCTAATGACGTATCCCGGGTTCGAATCCAAGTGATGGCTGGTCGACACTGATTCCGCTCATACCTCGCACCGACCACGTAACTGACGTAAAACACCCTCAGTGATAGATGGATCATGGGTTAAAGTTCCCTTGCCGTCAGGTGAGCTGTGTTAAGTTTTCGTGGTTATCCTCTCCATGTAACGCAAATGTGGTTAGTTCCATCCAAAAGTTCTCCACGAAGACGAATTTCTCCCAATACTTGATCCAGGAATTTCCTTGTCTTCTGGATTAGGTTCAAAGTTACAAGACTACGGAGTTGAACATCGGTAGTCCTAAACTCAAAATTGGTTCGACTGTTCAACGATGGTTTTAAAAATTATAAAATGTCAAGCAAAAGACACCTGCTATTTTAGAGTTGCTCACGCAAGGAAATCTGTCGTTTGCTCTGTACACAAAATTTGGAGTTTGTAAAACAATCGTTACAGTGGGAATGAGATAGATTAAAAGTAAAAGACTTGCTGCCCATTGCCGAAGATTTCAATAAGTATTTACACCTCTGCATCGCTGGAAATGACGACCACTTTGGAAGCACTTAAATTTATTTATTAGTAAAAGCCTAATATTATTATTATTTGTTATTTTGTTAATTTATTTATTTTCATCAAAGTTATATTAAAAGCTGTTTGCCCAAGTTTTTTTTCTTGATGCATCCTGCATTAAGAACTAAATTATGTAAGAATGAAATTAAATACATATAAGTTGAAAAGTTTTATTGCAAAACATTCAGACAATGCAAACCTTAGCATTCTTCAGGTTTAACACAATGTTGATCAGATTCTCTTCTAACTGTTACTCTTGGGCATCCACATCCTATGACGCATTGCAAGGTGCAGGGACGACCTTCATCTTTGTAGTTGAACAAGTATCAGGACAGGCTGAGTAACAGGTGCCAAACTCTTCACCTTTGCTTTCATCACATTTCTGTTTTCCAGCTGGAACAACAAGTTTTTTTATGCAGCTTAGAAAATTAATATCATTTCATTAAAAAAAAGACATTTTCATTTAGAACTCTTAATATAACTCTATTTCTGAATGACTTATAGAATACCCAATCACAATCTATATGGTAAAAGTAATTTTCTTAAAATTAGCCGACTCACCTTGCGTGCTGTTCTATAACGATTAATTATTTCAATTTTTAATAAAATAAAATAATTCAGTGACTACCGTGAATAAAATCACTTGATTATAAAATCAGTCACTTTTTGAAACCAAAACTGAAAGAATGTTATCACCAAAACCTGCTGAAATCATTTTTTGATGTGATAAAATTATACTTGAAAACTAGTAGATAAAATTTTTTGTAAGCAACTTATTTTAAAAATAAATAGAATGATCGGAGTTTATAATTTTCTCAAGTTTTAAAAGATGTATTCCTTATAAATAATATATTTTGTACTTTTCTTTAAGTACAAAAGTTACTAATGTGGATTGCTTCGTCATTGTAAATACTTTTGGATCAAATAACGATAAAGTGTACCAGTGTTAAGTGTGCCAATACTTTTTACCGTAAAATGCATTTTTACCGAAACATGTTACAAAACAAAAAAATCTAATATACCGTAACTTTTACAGTAATAATTTTCATAAAATCACTGAATCACTCTAATTAAATAAATATTACTGTAAAATTTACGATTTATAATATTTGGTAAATTTGAATATTACAGTTGATGCATCCAGAGTGTCGGTACTTGAAACAGTAATTTGATCAGAAATGTCTTACAGTATTTGGAAAATTGAAAGATAGGAGTTAGAGAAATTATGAACGGGGAATAAAAGAAAGGGGAAGTAAAAGAATTCTGATGAAAACTGTAGATGAATAGGTAAAAGTTATAGAATGCCTATTATTATTAATTGTCAATGATCATCACTTACTCAATCACTCAACAAAGCAAACTTATCTTCAATATATGCCAAAGTGTATGTTCTTTTAAAATGTATTTAATAAAAAAAATTAAGAGAATTATAGGAATGTTTCAAAACTACTATAAATTCTTAAATCATAATGAATCTTTAACTCCATATTGTGCTAACCAAACAGATAAGACCTATATTCGAAATTTCTTCTGTTAATTAAAAATTATAGCCTTATGTTTAATTAAAATATCAAATGCAAACTTAGTAAAAATAAAACCTAAATGTAGCAATCAATAAGCATATTTGTAAAATTTAAAATGTGTAGACTATAAAAATCCTCTATTAAAATACGATGAAAATATCGCTAGTCTGGGTTTCAGTACTTTTTAGCGTAAAATCTATTTTTATCGTAAAGTTTTACGGAATAAAAACCTGATGTAGCGTAAGTTTTACTTTAATATTTATTGTGAAATTACTGTATCCTTGTAATTAAATGAATATTACTTAAAAAATAAGGAATAAAATTTTACTGGATTTAATTACAAAATATAAAATTTTTAATTTAATAAAATTTTACTATAAATGAAAAAAAAAATTTAATAACAAAATAAAACATTTTACAGGAAAAGGAATTTTACAGATGCTGCACTCAGTGTGCCAGTACTTTTTACCGTAAATTGAAAAAGAATTTTTTACAGTGTAGATATTTTGGTTAAATACATATATATTAAAATATTTGACAAAACTGAATCGTCTATGGCTTATTTTGGAACAATGGCTTCAGCTAAACCAATGAGAAAATTTCATTTCTTAAATTTGTCCGAATTTAAAAATCTTATTAAAAATCAGGAATCGACTTCGTAAAAAGTTTGCAATTGTACTCATTCAGCCTCATGTTGAATTTCGTATTCTTAGAGTCTAGCGTTTACCCACAATCCGGTATATAGACACACAAACATACTCTTTTATTTTATTATATGTATAGGATAATGTATGCCGTATATATTTTCAGAATCCCCCCAAAAAAGTTTAAAAAAATGTCCAGATTAAAAAAGTAATTAAAAATTAAGATTTAAAGAGTGAAAAACAAAACTATTGCCTAAATCTGTGAAATCTCTATTGAGGAAAGTGAAATTTAAACATCCAATCTAGTTTAACTGCCAATTGAAACTACGTTGTTTCAAATAATTGACATTAAACTCCTTTTAGTTTATTTAAGTCTTTAAACACATTTTTTTTTTTTTTGAATTTTTGAAAATTTATCCAAATTTGAAACTAACATGATACTCGACGTAAAAAGAAATCGACAAGCAATTTTTGAGAAGAACTAGAACTTCCTTTTCGGAATATCCAGCTATCTTTGATTACTGGTTTATCTTTTGTTTAAAAATGAAAACTCATTAAGTGTCCCACCGATTCGCAATCACAACTCTCGAGTACACCCTCTAGAGGTTAGTTTATTTTCAGGCTTTTAATTATTAAGTTTTCATTTAGTTCTATCAGAATCATTGACAGAGTAAGACGCCATTTTTTTTGGCAGCAAATAAGAACAAAATTTCTCTAAGGAAAAGACAGAAGAACTTGAAAAAACTACCTAAAACATTGGTAAATCTTTCTGAAACTGAACAAGCCAAGCATTTGAAGAACAATTTTTAAATACTTTTTAACTTCTATTATCAAGCTTGCAACTGATAACTTCCAATTTCATGATCGTATACTGTTAAAGATGTGTGTATTACGGTAAAATACATTTCTTTCTTTGCCTTCAATTCATTACAAATTAAAGTGAAGTCAACATTGCTTACTTTACTCCAATGAATAAATATGATTTCAGAACGTGCAGAACTGTAATAGTTATAGAATAATATATATTTCTGAATCTATGTAATTCGGAAAACAACAATAAAAAATCATCCAAATTACTTCAAATAATATCATTTATGTTGATTATTAATAAGTTTTTATCCTTTTCTTAGTAAGTATTTTTTTTTAATTTTGAATAAATTATTTCAACCAGAATTCAGCTATTCTGTTTGTAAGTTACATATTGAAATTCATATCGCGATCTAACAATTATAAAATTTTGCTGTGTGGTATGTCGTCTAAAAGTAATGAGGGGATAATCTATGCATTTATTATTTGATAATAAAATTTTCAAACGAAGATCATTTTATTTGGAACTCTCCGGATTTATAAAGCAAGTAAGTGTTATGATTTTTTTTAAAAAATTTACTTGTAAGTAATTTTTTTTTTTAATTTGATGATAGTTCTCTACAGAATGGTTTTTACATCTGATTTTTTAACGCTAAAAAAAAAGAAAAAGAAACAGTATGAAAGTTTTTTATTTCACTATGAGGAATTTTTAGAATCGTTTTTTTTTCTATCGTAAGCATTCTTTATTTTGCGTTTTTTAGTTTATAATTTTTTGATAAAAATTGTTTCAATTCTCTTTTTTTTTTTTTTTTTTTTGCAAAATTAAATGGTATCACATTACGTGTTTATGCATACTTTTTGCATATTTCAATGGTTGAAACAATATAATTGGAAAAGTATGGAATGTAAAGTTTAAATAGGTCTTTCTTGTTATATCATTAAATTTAGTAAAACGATTTCACAGGCATTAGGTTTTAACTCTAACTAAGGAGATACAAATTTTTTTCCTGTTTATTTACAAATATTTTTCCGATGTGTTTTGACTGTTCCTTCTCTCTAAAAAAAAAAGAGATACCATTTTGTTTTCGCTTGCATAAGAAAGAATATCAAACATTTTTCTTTTTTAAATTTAATAAACCACAATAAAGAAGGAACGTTACAATGCTACATTGAAGACAACTCCAAAGCAACTGAATGACTGTTCGTATAGAAATCGCAAGTATTCGTCTCAAACAACAACGTCCCCTATAGTTCGTTGCGATCGCGAATTCTCTTATTGTTACCTTTGTTTTTTCCCTCTCACGCTTTTCAACTTGTTATATTTGTCATATTCGGATACAAAATACGAAATACGAATACGAAAATACGAAATCGAAATGCAGGCTTGCGTCATCAGCAGTTCAAATTGGCAAAACGTCAACGCAAATCACATACCAATAGCGGAAGCTAACCGAATTCTGAAGGTTCGATTGTATAACGGAAAAATTCTGCACGTTTGGTATTTCATAAAGAAAATGAGCGGTCAAAAAACATCTTTAAGAAAATATACCTTTCTTATTGTCCTTTTTTATAACCTTCCTTTTAATTTTTATTCGATTTATTTTCAACTATCATTTTATAGATTTATATGATTTGCACGAGCTTTTATGTGAGTGCAAAGTTGACAACCCGAATATAAGCCACTTAAGGATTCGAACTTTTTCCAAAACTTCTCTGCCTATTCAGAAATATACGATAATAATCCAAAATCAAAATCAATTTAAGTTAAATTTTAAAAACGAAATCGAAATGCAGGCGATAGATATTAAAAGAAAATAGTTCAAAGGTATAGATTTTGAACTACGATCAAAACTATCGCACCATGGCCCTTTTTGTGCTTCATTTAAAAAAGTATAAATTCTCGTTCAAATGGGGGGGGGGGGGGGTATGTTAGTATCCGAATTAGAAGGCAAGATAAAACTTACAATTTCAAAAAAAGAAACATGTCTCAGAAACAAAAGCAGAAAAACTCAATATACTTATTTTATACATCTTACTTTGTTTTAAGTAAATTGAATATTTTGTTTTTAATTTTGATTTTTAATTTTTTTTTAAATGTAAAACTAATAGTAAACAAATTAACGTAATAAATTGTTAATATTCAAACACGATATTTGTTTTCTTCTTATAAATGTTATAAAAGCACACAAAACTCAAGAGAAGGTTTCAAAAAGTTGTTTCGATCTTTAAATAAATAGTTTTATAACCAATCTTCAATAAATTTCTACATGAGTTTTTTTTATAAAAAGTTCAGCTTACCTTGGCATACTGCAACAGCAACAGCCAATGTGAAGAAAAAAACGAAAACTTTCATCTTGTTAAGTTTAAGAAGAGATTCCGAAGTTTATTTTTTAATCGGAAATGTTTTACATGAAATTCTACAGTAAATTATTCTTATATTTGGTATAAAAACTATTAAAAACAGCTGGAAAAACACACGTAACCTTAATTCAAAGAAAAATTATTGACACTGCTCTCTGTTTTATATTTCATCAATTCTTTATAATGTATTTATTGTTGTTACAACTTTTTATGGGATCGTGAGATTCGTGATTAGATTCGTGATTTAGATTTGTGATTTAGATTTCGTGAGCTGTTTACAAAAAGTTTCTCTTCAGTTTCTTTATGTCTATTATATTGTTGAGTTCATATCGCTAATTTTTATTTATTTTCTTATATTTACTTACAAATACCTTTACTTACAATTAATCATTCAGTTCTATTCCATAGTTATTACTGATTGGTTGGGTGGAATAAAAAGTATAACATTCTACATTAAAGCATAATTTATTTTTTTTAATATAAAAAGAGTTTATAAAAAATGAATCAAATGTCACTTAATTTTTCTATACGAAATTTAATTACTCTATTTGCTCAAGCAACATTTGCGTATTAATATATTCTATTCTTATTTATTTCTGACCTTTAATTATCCATGATTGAAATTTTCATATTTAGTAGAGTAGTAAGTAGAAAAAACATTAGTTACGACAATTTTAAAATGGTTTTATTGAAAGATGTCAAAATATGTCAAGCATAGTTATCATTTATATCAACACAACGTTAATCAGACTCTCAATGAAGTACTTTTCTTGGAAATGTTGGCTATTTTTGAGTATAAACAAACAAATGGGCACAAAACTAAAAAGTAGAAAGAAAAAAATTTAAGAAAATTACATTTAAATAAATAATTAAAAAACGTTTCAAATAGTTTTAAAATAATAAATAATTATATTTTTTAGACCTAAAACGTAAATCGTTTGGAGCGTTACTTTTAAAAGATTTTGGGAGTGATGGATTTTCAAACTTGAAAAAATTATTCATTCAACCTTTCTTGTTTTTGGTCGGCTAAAAGAAGCTTTTTTTTAAGTATTCTGATAAAAGGTATTGTTTTAAAATTTTTGCTCTTTCAAGTAATCTTTCGAATAAATACATCGCTCAATATTCCAAGTAAGTTTAATCCATGAGGGAAGAAATTATTCAAAATCCATGTTTTAAGACTCCTTTATCGTAAATTCCTGAGTATCTAAATGTTTACTTAAATAATTATTATTATTATTTTTGGTTTAAATACTGTTTTTTTTATTAGGTAGTTAAGAAACTCATCACAACAAGTGCCTTGAGTGCAATGAAAGGTTAAAACAAATTGACGTTATCTTATGATTCTCAATGCGTTAATATTTTATACGGTAAGTAAGTAGTGTTTTAATGCCTCCATGAAGATTTTTGTTATGTGGTTCCTTATTTAAGAAAATTTCGTTCTTGACTACTAATGTCTTTTTAAGAATAAGATTTTTCAATTCTTAGTAACAATGTAAAATTGATATAACTTCAATCCTGTTAAAAAAATTTCCCAAACAAATATTAATGCTGACTTATGTTAACGTGTAAATTTCATATTCTTACATTTGATTACACTATACTAAAACTCGTCTTAAAAGAAAATATGGTTTTACATCCCATACAAAAATAGCACCAAATACGCAAGATTAAATTATAAATTATATTTTAACGCTGAGATAATAATAATAGCTTGTAAGATATTAAGTATATATTAACACTAAGACTATAAGCCCCTGTTAACACTACGACAACAAGTATGTATAAGCCCTAAAATATTTCTTTTTTAGATTATAAATCATTTTTACGTTAGTGTTCCTAAGAAAATATTATCTTTTTATCATCATGTTCTATTTTAAAAATATATCTTCTATAAATTCAATATAAAATAAAAATTATATTTAAAAAAAGGAGATCTAAATAGAGTAGGAATTCTCATCACAGAGCATGGCAAAAAAAACTTGGACAAAGTTCTTGCATAATAGAATAAAAATTAACTAATTTCTTTTTAATTTATGCGTTTATTTTTTTGTCTAACACTTTAACTGTAAAACACTTTATAATCTATCTCTTAGTTTACTCTCTTTTATTCTCTTAGTATTGTTATTCTCTTAGTTAGTTTATTCTCTTAGTATTGTTTTTTACTTTTTTGCAATGTCAAACAGAACAGAGCTTTGATGGCTCAGGGGATAGAGCACTTGCCTCCTAATGAGGTATCCCGGATTCGAATCCAAGCAATGGCTGTTCGATACAAATTTCGTACCTGCCTCGCACCGACCACAATGCTGACGTAAAACATCCTCAGTGGTAGATGGGACATGGTTAGAGTCGCCTTGCCGTCAGGTGAGCTGTGGTAGGTCTTCGTGGTTTTCCTCTCCATCCAACGCAAATGAAATCAAAAAGTCCTCCACGAAAGCGAATTTCTCCAAATACTTGATCCAGGAATTTTCTTGTCTTCTGGATTGAGTTCAAAATTACAAGACTACGGAGTTGAACACCGGTAGTCCTAAACTCGAAATTAGTTCGACTGTTCAACGAAGCTTTTAAAATTATAAAATGTCAACCAAAAGACACCTGCCATTTTAGAGTTGTTTGCACAAGGAAATCGGTCATTTGCTCTGTACACAAAAATTTGGATTAAAAATAAAAGACTTGAGGTCCATTGCTGAAGATTTCAATAAGCATTTGCACCTCTGCATCGATGCAAAAGCCGACCCCTTAAGCAATTAAATTTATTTTTTAGTAAAAGCCTAATGTTATTGTAATATTTTGTTAATTTATTTATTTTTCAATAAAGTTACATTAAAAACTGCTTGCCAAGTTTTTTTTTTTCTCGCTGCATCCTGCATTAAGAACTAAATTGTGTATGAATGAAATTAAACACAGATAAGTTGACAAGTTTTATTGAAGAGCATCAGAATATGCAAACATTAGCATTCTTCAGGTTTAACACAATGTTGATCAGATTCTCTTCGAACTGTTCCACTCGGACATTCACATCCTATGACGCATTGCATAGTACAGCTATGAAGTTCATCTTCGTAGTTGGAACAAGTCTTAGGACAAGCTGAGTAACAGGTGCCAAATTCTTCACCCTTGCTTTCATCACATTTCTGTTTTTCAGCTGCAATAATAATTTTTCATATAACTTAGAGAATTAACATCGTTTTGTTAAATTAATAATAATAATAATTAAAAAAAAACATTTTCATTTAGAACGCTAAATGTAGCTCTATTTCTGAATGACTTATAGAATACATAATCACAATCTGTATGGTAAAAGTAATTTTCTAAAAGTTAACCGACTCACCGTGTGTGCTGTTCTATAACGATTAATTATTTTAATTTTTAATAAAATAAAATAATGCAGTAATTACCGTTAATAAAATCACTTGATCATAAAATCAGTCACTTTTTAAAACCGAAACTGAAAGAATGGAATCACTAAAACCTGCTGAAACTATCTTTTGTTGTGATAAAATTATACTTGAAAGTTAGTAAATAAAATTTTTGTAAGCAATTTATTTTAAAAATAAATAGAATGAACGTAGTTTATCATTTTTAAAAGATGTATACCTTATAAATAATATATTTTATACTTTCCTTTAAGTACAAAAGTTACTATTATGGATTGTTTCGTCATTGTAAATATTTTTGGATCAAGTAACCATAAAGAGTACCGGTGCTAAGTGTGCCAATACTTTTTACCGTAAAATGTATTTTTACCGAAACATGTTGCGAGACAAAAAAATCTAATATACCGAAACTTTTACAGTAATAATTTTCATAAAATCACTGAATCATTCTAATTAAATAAATATTACTGTAAAATTTACGATGCATAATTTTAGGTAAATTTGCATATTTCAGATGATGCACCCAGAGTGTCAGTACTTGAAACCGTAATTTGATCAGAAATGTCTTACAGTGTTTGGAAAATTGAAAGATTGGAGTTAAAGAAATTATGAAAGGGGAGTGTAAAGTAATTCTGATGAAAACTGTTGATGAATAGGTAAAAGTTATAGAATGCCTATTATTATTCATTTTCAATGATCATCACTTACTTAATCATTGAATAAAGCAAATCTATCTTCAATAGATGTGTATGATCTAAGTGTATGATCTTTTAAAATGAATTTAATAAAAAAATTAAAAGAATTATAGGTATGTATAAAAACTGTTATAAATTCTTAAATCATGTTGAATCTTTAATTTCATATTGTGCTAATCAAACAAATAATTTCTTCTGTTAATTAAAAATTTCAGTTAATTAATTAAATAATCCCTATGTTTAATTAAAATATCAAATGCAAACTCAGTAAAAATAAAATCTAAATGCAGCAATCAATAAGCATATTTTTAAAGTTTATAATGTGTACACTATAAAAATCCTCTATCAAAATACGATAAAAATATCGCCAGGCTAGGTTATTCAGTACTTTTTAGCGTAAATTCAATTTTTACCGTAAAGTTTTACGGAATAAAAACCAGAAGTAGCATAATTTTTACAATAATATTTATTGTCAAATTATTGTATCTTTGTAATTAAATGAATATTACTGTAAAAAATACGGAATAAAATTTTACTGAATTTAATTATAAAATATAAAATTTTTAATTTAATAAAATTTTACTATAAATGAAAAAAATAAAATTTAGAAACAGAATAAAACATTTTACAGGAAAATGAATTTTACGGTTAAATAGATTTCACAGATGCTGCACTCAGTGTGCCAGTACTTTTTACCGTAAATTGATAAAGAAATGTTTGCAGTGTTTTTGTTAAATATATAAATATTAAAATATTTGATAAAACTGAATCGTCTATGCCTTACTTTGGAACAATGGCTTCCGCTAAGCCAATGAGATAATTCCAATTCTTAAACTTGTCCGAATTTAAAAATCTTAAACTCGACAATCAAGACTAGATAATCAAGAATCGACTTCATAAAAAGTTTGCAATTATACTCATTCAGCCTCACGTTGAAATTTCGTATTGTTAGAGTCCACCGTTTACCCGCAATCCGGTGTACAGGCGCACAAACACACTCTTTTATTTTATTATATGTATAGGATAATGTATGCGGTATATATATTCTGAATACCTCTAAAAAAAGTTTAAAAAATTGTCCAGATTAAAAAAATAATTGAAAAATTAAGATTTAAAGAGGGAAAAACAAAACTCTTACCAAAATCTGTGGAATCTCTATTGAGGAAAGTGAAATTTAAACATCCAATCTAGTTTTATTGCAGATTGAAAATTTACGTTGTTTCAAATAGTTGACATTAAACTCATTTTAATTTTTTTAGGTCTTCAAACACATTTTTTTTTTTGAATTTTTGAAAATTTATCCAAATTTGAAACTAACATATCGACGTAAAAAAATAATCGACAAGCAATCTTTGTGAAAAACTGGAACTTGCTTTTTAGAACATCCAGCTATCATAGTTTACTGGTTTATCTTTTGTTTAAAAGTGAAAGCTCATTAAGTGTCCCACCGATTCGCAATCGCAACGCTCGAGTACGCTTCCTAGAGTTTATTTTATTTTCAGGCTTCTAATTATTAAATTTTCATTTAGTTCAATCAGAATCATTGACAGAGTAAGATGCCATTTTTTTAGCAACAAATAAGAACAAAATTTTCTTAAGGAAAGGGCAGAACTTGAAAAAACTGCACAGAACATGGGTAAATCTTTCTGAAACAGAACAAGCCAAGCATTTGATGAACAATTTTTCAATACTTTTTAACTTCTATTATCAAACTTGCAACTGATAACTTCCGATTTCGCGATCGTATATTGTTTCAGATGTGTGTATTACGGTAAAATATATTTCCTTTTTTGTGTCAATTCATTACAAATAAAAGTGAAGTCAACATTGCTTACTTTATTCCAATGAATAAATATGATTTCAGAACGTGCAGAACTGCAATTGTTATAGAATATTCCTCTACTCTATAGTGTAGTATATATTTTTGTATCTATATAATTCGAAAAACAACAGTAAGGAATCATCCGAACTACTTGAAATAGTATCTTTTGTGTTGGTTATTAATAAATTTTTATCGTTTTCTTGGTAAGTATTTTTTCTTTAATTTTGAATGAATAATTTCAGCTAGAATTCAGCTATTCTACTTGTAAGTTACATATTGAAATTCATATCGCGATTTTACAATTATAAAATTTTGCTGTGTGGTACTGGTATGTCATCAAAAAGTAATGAAGGGATAATCTATGTATTTATTATTTGAGAATAAAATTCTCAAACGAAGACCATTTTATTTGGAATTCTCCGGATTTACAAAGCAAGTAAGTGTTATGATTTTTTGAAAAATTTACTTACAAATAATTTTTTTTCCAATTTGATGATAATTCTGTACAGAATGATTTTTTACGTCTGATTCTTTAAGACTAAAAAAAAAGAAGAAGAAACAATGTGTACGTTTTTTATTTCAATATGAGGAATTTTTAGAATCGTTTTTTTTTTATCGTAAGCATTCTTTATTTTGCGTTTTTTGGTTTATAATTTTTTGATAAAAATTGTTCCAAATTTTTAAATTTTGCAAAATTAAATGGTATAACATTATGTGTTTTTGCGTATTTTAATGGTTAAAGCAATATGATTAGTCTTTTGGATGTTCCTTTTCTAAAAAAAGAAAAAAATTCAAAAAAAAAAAAAGAGATATACGATTTTGTTTTCGTTTGCATTAGAAAGAATTGAAAATTTTTTTCTTTTTTAAATGTAATAAGTCACAATAAAGAGGGAACGTTACGATGCTACATTGAGGACATTTCCAGAGATTGTTCGATTGTTCTGAATGATTGTTCGTATGGAAATCGCAAGTATTCGTCTCAAGCAACAATGTCCCCTATAGTTCGTTGCGATCGCGAATTCTTTTATTGTTACCTTTGTTTTTCCCCTCTCTTCCTCTCACGCTTCTTAACTCACCAGTCCCGATTCACGTCATCAACTGTTCCAATTGGTAAAACGCCTACTCAAATCACGTACCAATAGCGGAAGCTGACCGCCGAATTCTGAAGGTTTGAATGTATAGCAGAAAAATTCTGCTCGTTTGGTGTTTTATAAAGAAAATGAGAGGTCAAAAAACATCTTTAAGAAAATATACCGTTCTTATTGTCCTTTTTATGAGTTTCCCTTTAAATTTAATTTTTAATAGATTTGTTTTCAACTATCATTTTATATATCTATTTGATTTGTATGAGCCCTTATGTGAGTGTAAAGTTAACAAACCGATTATAAGCCACTTAAGGATTCCAACATCATCCAAAACTTCCCTGCCTATTCAGAAATATACGATAATGGTCTTTTTTTGCTCTTCATTAAAAAAAAAGTGGGGTAGGTTGGTTTGTATCCGAATTTGAAGGCGAAATAAAAACTTCAGCTTCATTTTTTTCCCTCCCATTTAATTTCAAGTTATGCTGAAACTTGAAATACTTCAAAGCTTTAAAAAAGAAACGTGTCTAAAAAACAAAAACATAAAATCTCAATATACTCATTTTATACATCTTACTTTGTTTTAAGTAAATTGAATATTTTGTTTTCAATTTTAATTTTTAAATTTTTTTAAATGCAAAACTAATAGTAAGTAAATTAACGTAATAAATTGTCAATATTCAAACACAATATTTTTTTTCTTATAAACGTTATAAAAACACGCAAAACTCAAGAGAATGTTTCAAAACTTTGTTTCGAACTTTAAATAAATAGTTTTATAACCAATCTTTAATAAATTTCTACATGATTTTTTTTTTTAATGAAAAGTTTAGCTTACCTTGGCATACTGCAGCAGCAACAGCCAATGTGAAGAAAAAAACGAAAGCTTTCATCTTGTTAAGTTTTGGAGTTGATGATAAGTTTGAAGTTTATTTTTTAATCGGAAATATTTTGCATGAAAAATTATGCTTATATTTGGTATAAAAACTATTGAAAACAGCTGGAAAAACGTACGTAACCTTGATTTAAAAAAAAATTATTGACTCTGCTCTCTGCTTTATATTTCATCAATTCTTTGTCATTACAACTTTTTATGAGATCGTTGGATTTCGTGAGTTGTTTCAAAAAGTTTTTCTTCGATTTTTTATGGCAATCATATTGTTGAGTTCATTTCAATAACTTTTTTTTTATTTCTTATGTTTACTTACAAATACCTTTACTTGCGATCAATCATTTAGTTCTATTTTATAGATATTTCTGATTGGTTGGGTGAAATAAAAAGTATAACATTCTGCATTGAAGCATAAAATTTTATTTTTTTTTAATATCAAAAGAGTTTATAAAAAATGCATCAAATGTCACTTAATTTTTCTAAAAAAAATTTATTACTCTATTTGCTCAAGCAACATTTGCGTATTAATATATTCTATTCTTATTTATTTTTGACCTTTGATTATCTTTGATTGAAATTTTCATTTTCAAATATCTATTAAAAAATTTTTTTTTAAAACACTGAAATTTTTTTTTTAAGGGTGCCTTAATTCTATAAAACAATGTACCCAACATTTCTTTTAGAAAAACAGTTTAATATTAAATGTATGTAACAAATTGCAATCAATTCTGATAATTGTCATATATTAATGCCACAAACAAGCCATGTTACAAAATTTAATTTTATATGTATATACTTTTATTGGTAAGATGAATACAATTATATACTCGTAAGAAATAATAAAAACATTGACTCATCCTTTCTATTATTAGACTACCTGTCAAAAATGACCACAAACGTAACGTATTCCCAATGGTCAATTTACGAAGGTTTCACTTAGTCTGAATTTCTTATTTTTAAGAAACTCCTCACAATCGGTGGTTTATGTCTTAACCTTAATTGTGCTAGCTAATTAGTGCAGACACGATTTTTGAAGTTACGAAATTAGGTATAAAAACGTACTTTCTCTGACTATATATTCTTTTTTTTGACGGGTCTGTATTTCTGAAATTCGAAATATGAGTTAGTAGTAATCTGAGAAATATAATCCCAATAGTTTAAGCAGGAGAGCTAGAAAAAGTTTGAACAACGTAATGTTAAATGTCTGCGTATTTCGACAAACATCGAGAACTAGATACGCGAAATTTTTACTCACGGTTATAAAATTTAATTATCGGAAGATAATTCTGTAAAAAAATAATGCTTGAAAAATATTTATTATTTTTTTAAGCAAAGACTAAAAAATGTGATTTGTTCGGCATAAGAAATTCTTACTAATTTTAAAGTATGACATTTTAAATGACGAAATAAAAAATTCGAACGTAATCGGTCGAATAGTTTCCGATAAATCAAATTTTGAATATACGTTTGTAGGATATAACTTTAAGATAAAGAGGTTTTGATGAATATTTCTGTGACTTAATGTAAGGATAACCAATGTGAATGTTTGAGGATGCATTTCTTCTTAAGCTTTCAAAAATAATTATAATAATAAATAGTAGTGATAAAGTTTGAAATCTATAACTTCATGTATGGAACGAAAATAAATTCTTCTTAGCACTAATAACAGGGCCAATGTAATAAACACGAAACTACTTTAAAATACTTTATCGAGAAATTTCAATGCTTTAAATGGAATTATTGAAATTTCATTAAGGCACGTATTTAATTTCAATAGCAATACAATGAACATTGAAAATATTTAGTAGTAATATTTATTTTTGATTTACCAATGCCCAAATTTAAAAATAATTGTGATAGGATATAATTTTTAAGCCAAATTAGTGATTAAAATCCCAACATGCATGCTGTACTAGTAACCAAGGATATCCACAAAATATTTTCAGGGACAAATTGCGAATAGTTCATTAAAATATTTCAAAAATCGGGTAATTTTTTTAAAATTTTTGTGTAATCCTTAATTTTCAAATACAATTTTAATAATTTGTTCAAATCTACTAAACCAAAGTTTTTTAGTATGAAATTCAGTTTTTTCATATTATTTCAACTTGAACTTTTAAAAAAATAAATAAAAAATTAAAAAAAATCATAATACTTTCAACTAAATATAGTATACGCCACTGAAAAAAAACTTGTTTTTCTTAAGTATTAATATTTTAAGAAACGCAAATTTTAAGTTAATGAAAATGAAAAAAGTAACATTTAAAAATCACAAAATATAATTAGAATGTTTCTTTCAAATCCCTACTTTGATGCCATATCATAGTCAGTAGTAACAAATTTTATCATATTTATTTGACGGATGTAAAGAAATTTGGATATGATTCAATTTACTTATTTAAATATTTAGAAAATAATTACTTACAGTCATTATTGCTTTTCAACATCGAATTGGAAACAAAAATCCTTTTTTTTTATTTTCAAAATATTTAGACAGGTACTACATGCATCTCAACTTTCAACTTAACCAATTCGTTGCTATATTAACCTGCAGGAAAATTATGACTCAAATTATTAAAAAAAACCTCGAGGACATTTTAGCCCCAGATCAACTGACCCCCGTCATGAACCAACAATAGAGCATGTCATCGTTAATTTATACTAATCAACTTTTAGCATTACATTTTGAAATTTTATCTACTTTTGATTTTAGACTTCATAGACTTCTAGTCAGATATTTTTTGTCTCTTGTTTCCTATTATTATAATAATTTAATTCTCGACATTTACACAGGTGCTATTGGATTTCATTGCCTTTAAAATATGTTTTTAATTGTCAAATGTTATAGTTAATCCACTTTTAACTGATCACCACCACTGTCATTTGGCAAAATTTTACTGTAATTTTAGTTTTTAGAGAAATTTTTTAATGTAATAATTTAACTTTTATCTCCGTCCTGGGGTGGGTCGGAGTTCAACCTATCTTACCATACATCTCATCTTTAAACACACATTTTTCATCAGTTTTTATTTTTCAGAGCAGAAGTGGGTTTATTTAATCTTAAATTGTTTATTTGGGTTAAATTAGGCATTAAGCAAGTCAGTGGCGTCTCCCTTATTTTTTTCAGTACTTATTACAGGAATTCCTCTCAGGGTTGTGAAGGGATATGCGTTATTTTTCCTTCCCGCCAAATTACATTAGGGGTTATATATATTCTACAGATTCAGAAAACGTTTTATCAAAGATATTGTCACAAATGATTAAATGAAAGTTAAACAAACATATCAAAAGATAAGTGTGGTCATAGCTGGACATTGGGCTGGAGACATCCGATGACCTTCGCACTTTCACACCGGTTTCACACCGAAAATCGCTATTTTTTCCGATTTTTTTCATGCTCCCCCCCCCCCAAGAGAAGCATATGCTTGGTGACCTTGACTTTTAGCATAGGTTGTTGGAAGAGAAAATTGCGATTTGTCTGGGGAACAAAATTTAAGGATTTCGAAAAAAAAGAAAAAATATTTTGAAGAAAGTCTTTAAAAAAAATCAGAAAAAATTTAGGATTTTTTCGACATTTTCGTTACAAATACTTGTACTTTCCCGGAAAAAGTAACGAAAAAACAAGTAAAAGTACTGAATTAAAAAAGTAACTAAGTACATGTACTTTTTACTTTTGCTTCCGTAACAAGTAACGAAGTAAAAGTATTGTTAAGCATGTATGGTTCTGTCTAATTACGTGGTTGTACATGGCACGTTAACGTTACAATCCTAAAGATTGTTTATCATAAATCTGAATCAATTTTCAAACCAGATTTAATTGGATACCATCAAGCGCCGTAATCTGCTGACCCCCACGTGACATCGCTTGCATACATGACAAATAAAGTGACTTGACGTGACAAAGTATCAGATTTCCTGACCGTGTATAAACATTTTTTAAAACATTTTTTAAGCTGAAAAGACTCATAACACGAACATAAAGTCACTGATTGGCTAAAATTAAAGTCCATTCGAATTTCAAATGAACGGAAAAATTACCAAATGAATGGTTTGAATATACCGTATATTTTGATTTTTAATCCCAAAATTATGGTTCTTTTTTTTTAGTAGTTATGTCAGAACTATACATTACAGTAATTTTACTAGGGTAATTTATTTTACTAGAGAGGTTGAGTAAGGTTGGTGGTAAAGGAGGTTGAGTAAGTAAGAAAAAAAATTAAGTACGATGATTTTGAAGATGATTTTATTAAAGGATAATAAAATATATCAAATTTAGCAATCCTTAGGATCAACACAGTGTTGATCAGATTCTCTTCGAACTGTTCCTCTTGGACAGTCACAATTTGCGGCACATGATGCTATACAACCTCCAGGATCATTATAATTAGAACAAGTAAGAGGACAGGGTGAATGGCATGTGCTATATTCTTCCCCTTTGCTAGCATCGCACGTAGATGGATCAGCTGTAAATTAAAAGTTATTTTAATGCAGTTTATTCGATTTTTAAAGCATGTATAAGCATTTACTTAGTGCTAAGTACACAGCACTAAGTTTACGTGGCCCGAGCTTAGACATATCACGCATCATTATAGGATCTGAAAAATTTTAGCAATTCAATATTCATTGACCAAGGGTATGACGAGACATTAAGGGTCTCTTTTAGAGAAAAAATTATTTTACTGTTTCCATGTTAACTTGCGGGAAGTTATATAGTTTGTCTATGGCAAGAACTCCCCTCACCACAAAATTGGAGGTCGTCTGTTGCTACCGAAACAAGAATAACGCATTTTAGGGAGGGTAGGAGAGTTAAGACGCGACCCAGGCCAATTTGGCCCATACGCCAAATTTATGATGCCTCGCTATGTTCAAGCAATCCACGCAGCACGATAGACCACCATGGGACTCGATTGGCACAAGGCCCCGAGTCATGCAAATGTAATGGCACCACATGTCTCAGTCGATGAGCAAAGGAGGAGGAGGAATGAATGAATCGAGAGTCCGATCCCACAGGGCAGCGGCGTCAAACCATTTGTAGTCAGGCAAGGCCGACGATTTGCGGCAAAATATAAAACCTGACCAAATTTGATCGAATAGTTCCTGAAAAATTGAAGTTTATGTAAACAGCTGTTTTAAAATTCGATTTCTCAGGAGCTAATTGACCGCTTAACTTTTATATTTTGTCAAGTAAAATTACATTCTTAAATATGATATAAAAATTATGAAATTAAACTTATTGTTTAATTTTATAATTTTTTAGACTAGCATAGAAAAAGTTATTTACTATACGTTTTCTTTGCAGGTAATTATTTTTGGATAAGGGAATTTCATAATTGTAGGCAAACATTTTTCAGTTAGCTGAAAAAGCTCTCGAGATATTGCGAAATACGCAAAAAGTAAAATTAATATCCAAACTGACATTTTTACCAACTGCAACACCGGAGCTCAATTATTATGAAGTTATATTGTATTATATTTTTATTGTAATAGTATTATATTTTTATTGTAATAGTATTATATTTTTATTGTAATAGTATTATATTTTTATTGTAATAGTATTATATCCTATTCGACATGATTCTGAAAATATCTACGAATCCTTTTATTTCCCAAAGAATTGAATTTGAATCAATTACCAAAAATATCACACTTGCAAATAGTAACACCATAATGATCTTTGTCTCTTAAAACTAACACATGATAGATTTATTGGCACAGTATATTATAATTGTCCTTCATATTTTTTTATCAATAAATAGATAAAAATTAATTAACTGGCATTAATTATTGGTATTTACTACTAATATTCATAGTTCACCCACTTATTTTTATAGGTTTTTATTTTTTTAATTTAGTTTTTGTTCCATTATGGACGCTATACTTTGAATTTGAAGCACAATAGGTTGCAAGACAATGAAAAATGAAAACACAATGGATACAGTAAAATGAATGAACGGTAGTGTACGTATAAAATATTGTTTGTTCAAAGTTTCTCCCGTTATTTAAGAGAAGAGTAATACAAGGTACCCTCTAACTCATAGTACATGAGTTAGAGGGTGATAGTAGACAATTAGACAGGTACAAATCACATCACCATACAATCCATGAATCAAACGCAAGTTGTAATGTGCTGGAGGAAGCAGACTATTCTTCTATGTCTGGACAAGTAGTCGTAAACTCAAAAATTAGTTTGGCTGTTCCATGACGATTTTAATGTAAAATAAAATGGTTCCATAGGTCAAGCTGAAGTGATTTAGGGGATAGAGCGCTCTCCTCCCAATAATGTGATCTGGATCCCGGATTTGAATACCAGTAATGGCTGTGTGATACGAATTCCTCACCCGGCTAGCACCGACCACAGTGCTGACATAAAATATCCTCAGTGGTAGGCGGATCATGGGTTAGAGTTGTCTTGCCGTCTGGCTAATCCTGGTTGGTTTTCGCGTTTTCCTCTCCATGAAACACAAATGCGAGTGAGTTCCATCAAAAAGTCCTCCACGAAGATGAATTTCTCCTAATACTTGATCCAGGAGTTTGATTTTTCTTTCGGATTGGGTTCAAAATTACAAGGCTAAGTATATGAACATTGTCAGTCGTAAACTCATAAATGGGTCTGCTGTTCAATGACAGTTCTGAAATAAAATGGTCTCTTAGATTCTGCTGAAGACCCATTTACCTGGATACTCGTAACAGCTGACACAATAAGAGAGATACTTAGTGACATCAATAAACCCTAAACGTATGTTTTTGGGACACCCTGTACATGAAATAAAAAGTTTCACCTAAGTTTTCTTTAAAAAGTTAAACTTACCTTGGCACACTGCAACAGCAACAGACAATGTGATGAATAAAAAGAAAGCTTTCATCTTGCAAACTTGAATAAGAGATTCTGAAGTTGTTTTTAAAATTTTTATAAGGATTTCTAGTAAAAGGACTATAAAAAAGCTATAGGACTATAAAAGCTAAAGGACTATAAAAATATGTATTTGCTGTAAGGACAAGAGCGATTTAGAGCCTAAAAATTATTGACTCTGCTGTTAATTTTATGTTTCATTAATTTTTCATTATCACTTTAATGTTATACCTTTTAGCGATTGTTATATTTCGTAGGTCGTTTCAAATATTTATTTTTTCTTCCTTTTAGGGATATTTGTTGTGTTAAGGATATTTGCTGCGTTTTAAGGATATTTCGTAGTGTTAGCTCAACTAATTTTTATTTATCTCATGTAATCTCAATGAGAAATGTCTTCGCTTACAATAAAATCTATCATTAGCTACCATTTTTATAAGCATATCTAATTAATTCGATTGTATAAAGTTATGAAACGATATGAAATAGTATAATTTTTTATTAATTTCCTTTTTTTTTAAAAAAAGAGTCTAAATTTTTTTTTATCAAAAACACATATTTTTTTAAAAAAGAGGAAATCTGTAAAACAAATTTTAGCTTCAAAGTTCAAAAATTTTAAATTTAGAATGTAAATTATCAGCAAAAAAATCACCTGAGAGATTTACCATTTGTGTTTCTTGAAATCTATATGAAAATCACTTTTCTCTAATCCGAACTCTATGTAACTATGGGTCTAGTAATCAGGTGAATTTAGAAGAGAACTTTGCTAAAAGTAAAGTGTATTTCTTTAGTTGATTCAATGATACATATCAGAAAAATACCCATTTTTTTATTTACAAAGCAATTTAAGATTAAGATTTTTTGTAGAAGCAAATACATCAAAAAATGGTCAGAAAGTAAAAAAAGAATTCAGTCTAGTGAGACTTTTTAATCTAAAAGTTTAGTTGAAAAATTTCTCAAAATAAGTTAAATAAGTTCTAATAATTTTTGATCTATGTGATCAGACGCTACACCCCCTTTACAGGAAACTAGACATAGGTTGCAATCTTACTGGAGATCTACAAACATTCTATTTCACTTTTAGGTTTACGTTAGGTTTACTTCAGGTATGATCTACTTTAGGTTTAGGTGGTGTAAGTTTAACTGCTGTGATAGCTGAAGTATTGTTATTAAGACGCAGGTGTTCCATAAATGTAGGCTTTAACCTTTTTAAACACACATTGACATCTTGACCTTAAATGAATAATTTGTAAAATTTTGTAAATCGCTCTTTGATAACGTATGATCCTTCAAACGGATAATGTAAAGCTGGTTTAATTTTGTTAATTCGAACAAATACGTGACTGCAATTTTTTAAATCTTTTTGAACAAATATTGCAAGTTGTGAATTTTTTTGATTCTTGTATTGCCTTTAGTTTTTCCATGGACTTTTTAAGCTTGAAATAAATTCTGTTGGTACTTCTGGTGGACAAAAAATTCCCCTGTAAAGTTTTAGTGTTGTAACATATACAACTTCTGCTGCAGTAGATTTTATATCTTCCTTGAAAGTTGACCGAATTCCTAAAAGTATTGATGGTATTTCTAAAACATGTATCTGTAAAATATCTAAATTATTATATCATATCTAATGCGTAATCTGTATAATCGTATTTATTCCTTAAATTGAGGTTTGTATGAGTATTATAAAAATAAATAATGAAAAAGTAATCAATTTTAGCAAAGTAAGAAATTTTGAAAAAAGATTATATTTTTAGTTTTTTTTACCAGTTTTCCAATTAAATTTTGTTTTAATTTTTTTTATATTTTGAACCTATGTCATAGTTAACTAATATTACACACATTAATCTAAATAAAACATTTCTAAATAAAAAAATTTAAAAATTTTTTTCCGAAGGTATTTGGGTACCTTCAGCGGTAAAACGACTTTCAAATTTTGAAAGAAAAAAATTTCTGAAAAGTGTCTTTGAAAAAAATTTTGTACCACAAACAATGTACGGAAGTTGTAAGAGCAAAAATATTTAAGTATAGTAAAACCTGTCAAGGTGACCATCCGTCTGAATTAATTTCTTTTTTTCAAAAATCGAATTTAGTTCATGTATGTACGGAATCGGGTTCGAATCCAAGCGATTGCTGGTCGACGCAGATTCCGCATATACCTCGCATCGACCACGTAACTAACGTAAAACCCCCTCAGTGCTAGATGGGTCATGGGTTACAGTTCCATTGCCGTCAGGTGAGCTGTGTTAAGTTTTCGTGGTTTTCCTCTCCATGTAACGCAAATGTTGGTTAGTTCCATCAAAAAGTCCTCCACGAAGACGGATTTCTCCCAATACTTGATACAGGAATTTCCTTGTCTTCTGGATTGGGTTCAAAGTTACATGACCATGGAGTTGGAAATCGGTAGTCCTAAACTCAAAATTGGACTGTTTTAAAAATTATAGAATGTCAAGCAAAAGACACCTGCTATTTTAGAGTTGTTCACGCAAGGAAATCTGTCATTTGATCTGTACACAAAATTTGGAGTTTTTTAAACAATCGTTACAGTGGGAATGAGATAGATTAAAAGTAAAGAACTTGCTGCCCATTTCTAAAGATTTCACATGGCATTTGCACCTCTGCATCGCCGCAAAAGACGACCACTTTCAAAGCACTTAAATGTATTTATTAGTAAAAGCCTAGAGTTATTACTCTTTGTTATATTTTGTTAATTTATTCATTTTCATCAAAGTTATATTAAGAACTGTTTGCCCACGTTTTTTTTCTGAATGCATCCTGCATTAAGAACTAAATTGTGTATGAATGAAATTAAACACAGATAAGTTGAAAAGTTTTATTGAAAAACCTTCAGACAATGCAAAATTTAGCATTCTTCAGGTTTAACACAATGTTGATCAGACTCTCTTCGAACTGTTCCACTCGGACATCCACATCCTATGATGCACTGCAAGGTGCAGACACGACCTTGATCTTTGTAGTTGGAACAAGTATCAGGACAGGCTGAGTAACAGGTGCCAAACTCTTCACCCTTGCTTTCATCACATTTCGGTTTTTCAGCTGAAATAATAATTTTTCATATGACTTAGAGAATTAACATCGTTTCATTAAAATAATAATAATAAGAAGAAGAAGAAAAAAACGTTTTCATTTAGAACGCTAAATGTAACTCTATTTCTGAATGACTTACAGAATACCCAATCGCAACCTATATGGTAAAAGTAATTTTCTAAAAGTTAGCCAACTCACCTTGCGTGCTGTTCTATAACGATTAATTATTTTAATTTTTAATAAAATAAAATAATTCAGTGACTACCGTTAATAAAATCACTTGATTACGAAATCAGTCGCTTTTTAATACCAAAACTGAAGGAACGGAATCACCAAAACCTGCTAAAACTATCTTATGATTCGATAAAATTATACTTGAAAGTTTGTAAAATAAATTTTTTGTAAGTAATTTGTCTTATAAATAAAATCTCTTCTGAATAAATGGAATTTGCTATTTCCTCAAGTTTTAAAAGATGTAATTAAGAAAAAGATAAATAATACATTATATGCTTCCCCCACTTCCCCCTACGTACAAAAAGTAAAAAAGTTACTAATATGGATTGCATTTCGTCATTGTAAAACATTTCGGATCAAATTACGATAAAAAGTATCAGGGAAATTAATTTTTACCGGAACATGTATGAAACAAAAAATCGTATATACCGTAACTTTTACTGTAATAATTACCATAAAATCACTGAATCACTCTAATTAAATATATATTACTGCAAAATTTACGGTATAATATTTTGCGGTAAAAATGCATTTTTCGGGTATCCAAAGTGCCGGTACTCAAAACTGTAATTTGATCAGAAATGCCTTACAGTATTTGGAAAATTGAAGGATTGGACTTAAAGAAATTATGGAAGAGGAGTGTAAACTAATTCTGAGGAAAGCTGTTGATGAATAGGTAAAAGTTATTGAATGCCTATTATTATTCATTTTCAATGATCATCACTTACTCAATCATTCAATAAAGCAAATGTATCTTCAATAGATGCCAGTTAAGTGTATGATCTTTTAAAATGATTTTAATTTAAAGAATTAAGAGAATTATAGGAATGTATAAAAACTGTTATAAATTCTTAAATCATGTTGAATCTTTAACTTCATATTGTGCTAACCAAAGAAATAAGCCTATATTCGAAATTTACTTCTGTAAATTAAAAAAAAATGTAGCCTTATGCTCAATTAAAATATCAAATACAAATTTAGTAAAAATAAAATATAAATGCGACAATCAATTTAAGTTTTTTCAAGACATTGTAAAAAAGATAATTATCATCTCGTCATTTCGCACATTCGTATAAGACAGAAAAATAGCATATTATGGTTGTTAGTAAACAAAGAAAATACAAATAACTTTGATTCTCATCATCTTAAAATTAATAAAAGCTATAAAGTTATTTAATTTCAAATTATTTATTTAACTCGTTTTTAATGGTGCACCAGTGATATTAATTAACCTTACCTTATTAATATTATTCTCTGCTATTCTAACCCTTTTGTTTTTCATTATTGCTCCAAATTAAAGGCTTTAAACTGAAAGTGATTGTCTTTTATTATATTATATATTAATCTAATCATACTACCGCATTATGTATAACTTTTTGATAAGCATATTAAATTGCCTTTTTACAGTTATTATACGTTAAATAAATTACGTTTACTTTCATTATAAAGTTTACGTAAAACTGCGTCTAGTCAGCATATGCAATTCAAATAATGCATATAAAAAGTAACTATATTTAAAATTCTGTTTCATTGTTAGGAATTATTTTTCTACGTGCATTGTTCGGAATTTCACTTCTGTTGATGAATAAGATCAGAAGCGAAAATATTAATTAACCGATTAACTTACTGAATCAAAAATTAAATGCGAATTTAAAAAAAAAAGCAAAAAAAAAGCAAGTTGCCCTGATAACCGACAAAATTTATTAGGAATGGAAAAATGGAACTAAATATATGTTTAAACAATGAAAAATAAGGGATCTTTTAATTGAGTAATTTCTAATTTTGATAGAACAGTTCTGCATTAACAGTATACAAAAATGACTGCGTGTCAATCATGGAGCTTGATTGAGTGAATCGAGCAAAGGGCTGTGCGCCTAATATTAAATAATAATTAATGCGATCAGAAAGGCAGAAATCGTTAGCTGGCTGTTCACCAAGAAGAAAAGTATAGTCAAAACTACCAGATTATGGTAAAATTCACCGTGTTTCTGGCTCTATGGGAACACCAAAAATATCGGTAATTTTTGCCGAAGCGCTTTGGTAGTGACTTTGGTAGAATTAACAATAAAATATGGTTTTATAATCTGCGATAAAATTCATCATTAATGGAAAAATTAGGTAATTTTACCATGATACCGTAGAGCATGGCATAAAAACAATTTATTCGGTAAAATTTACTTTTCAGTTTTGTTCTTTTTACTAAATGTGTGGTAATAAGAACTATGAATTTGAAACCAGAATTTCTGATAAATCATTAATTACCATATGGGAAAATTCCCAAATTAATGGTTTATATACCGTTTTTTTTTTTGGTTTTTATTACTGGAATTATGTTCTTTTACATGAAATATCATTCCCACACTGTATGGTAATTTCACCAGAAATTTTTTTCTTGTTTCTCACAGATGACTAATCGTAAGATAAGACACGGTTCCCAGTAGAAACCCAAAGTCAAGTATTACTGGCTGAAGTCAGGGTGCTGGTGGGTGACCACTTTGATCAGGCTTTGAATGGACCGAGGGTGCACGGTATTAGTCCTCACTAAAACTCTTCTATCGCAAAGTGCTCGACTTCGCTCACAGGTCGTTGGGCTATCAAGGCGAGGGAGCTACGCAGTGAATCAAAATTGTGATGGTATGTCTTTCAAACGTCCTTAAGGATGCTTTCCAGATCTCCACCATAAGCCCATAGTGCAGCTCTAATGCGTTCTAAATAGACAATTACAACTTCCGCTGTCTGGCTATTTAATTTTAGTTCATAGCCGTCGCTGCACAGCTGATCCGAGTTTAGGTTTACGACTGCAAATGTTCATCTCCTCATCTTTGTAATCACGAAAACCACGAAGACCTCCCACGGTTAACCTGACAGCTGGAGGACTCTAATCCATGATCCGTCTACCACTGAGGATATTTTACGCCAGCACTGTGGTCGGTGTGAACCAGTCGCGATATTCATATTGACCAACCATTGTTGGAATTCGAACCCGAGGCACCGTATTGGAAGGAAAACGCTCAATCCCCTGAGCCATCTCCATACCTGCCAACTCTTCCGGATTTTCCGGAAGATTTTATTTTCATATTTAAAGTGGTAATAATTATATACTATTTTTTCTTTTATAATCTTAATTTTTAATTGATATTGATCACCACTATTCTTACAAAAATTAAGCACATATATTAATATGCGTTACTATCATGGTTGTCAACTTAAGTTTTCTCAAATACAACGTACTTGTTTGCTTAAAGTTGAAGTTTTAATTCCATTTTAATACCAGCGGAAAAAATAATAATGGAAGGGATTAAAAGTTGGCAGGTATGCATCTCGGCTAGACAAGCGAAAGTTTGTCTGTAAGTATATTCTCTAATAACTTAAGAATTGGAACGCAGATTTGGATCGTGTTTTTTTTCTCGATAGCTTGCAAATTTTTATACGCTGGCTTGAAAATGATCCCCACTTTCCAGCGGCATGTAATTCGGGCGTAAAATCGAAAATTCAAAAATCCCTTGCTGAGACCCGTTGTTAATAATTAAATTTTCTTTGATATCTTTTGAATGGTTTCACTGATTGGCAATGCATTTTTTGTTACAGTTTGCTTATATTTTTGAGATTATATTGCTATATTTTTCAAACCTCTCTTTGAGTTGTTTGCGTGCAATTTTAGAAAAAATGTGTTTTTTATTGTTTCAGCTTATGATAGGATGAAAGCAGCATCGTTACGAAATGTTTAAAAAATAAATGCAGACGATATAGCGAGAGAAAAGGAATTGCCTAATTAAATCTCGTGAAGCTAATAGTTTAAATGCTGAAATAAAAACGCAAGTTAGCGTAACGTAACGAAATGTCTATTTACATTTTTTTAAATATTGACTCTACGATTTTCAATTATGAAATACTTGAAAAGCTGCTTATTTAAAAATTTGTACCAGCTGTTTACATGAGACAGGTAGCATGTAATAAAATAAACAAAAAAACTTTTCAGGAGTAATTATTTTTTACAAAGAAAAGTTCCTATATGTTACAGGAAGCTTATTTTCTTTAGTTTAGTTTATTTATATATAGTGCATGCCGTACATATTTTCCAAATCCTTCTAAAAAAATTTTAAGAAAAATGTTCAGATTAGAAGGAAAATTAAAAAATTAAGATTTAAAGAGGAAAAAACAAAACTGCTGCCAAAATCTGTTGAATCACTATTGAGGAAAATAGAATTTAAACATACAATCTAGTTTAATTGCCGAATGAAAATTTGCGGTGTTCCAAATAGTCTACATTAAATTCCTTTTAATTTCTTTAGACAATCAAACATATTTTGTTTTGAGTTTTTGAAAATTTGCCTAAAATTCAAATGCTAAGTGACTTAAAAAAATAGACAAGCAACTTCCATTTTTGAATATCCAGCTATCTTAGTTTATTTGTTTATCTTTTGTTTAAAAATGAAAACTCATTGAGTGTCCCACCGATTCTTTTATTATTTCCTTTGTTTGTTCCCTTCTTTTTCTCTCACGCCTTTCAACCTAGTTTGTCTACGGTAAGAACTCCCCTCGCCATGAAGTCTCAGGCCATCTGCTGCTATGAAAACAAGAATAGCGCATTTCAGGAAGGGTAGCTTCACTTCACTCTAGGGCCAACACAATAGACCGGAGAAAAAGATTATCTTTCTCTCGCATCCCCGAGCCTCCTAAACAGCGATCCCACACCCTTACGTTAAGTAGTTATACATCGTTACCATAGTCACCGCCACGGATCCAGACGAATGGCTAGGGGAGTTCTTACTTTAGACAAACTATACCAATCCGTATTTACGTCATCAGCAGTTCAAATTGGCCAAAGCGAATCACATGCAAATAGCGGAACCTAACCGTATTCTGAAGGTTTGAACGTATAGTAGAAAGGATTTCTTTTGGTATTTCATAAAGAAAATGAGAGATCAAAAATCATTTTTCAGAAAATATACCTTTCTTTATTGTTCTTTATATGAGTTTCCCTTTAAATTTTAATTTTTAATAATTTTATTTTCAACTATCATTTTATATATATATATATATATATATATATATATATATATATATATATATATATATATATATATATATATATATATATATATATATATATATATATATATATATATATATATATATATATATATATATATATATATATATATATATATATATATATATATATATATATATATGATTTGTATGAGCCTCTAAGTGATACACCAGTGATACTTTGCAAAGTTAACAAAGCGATTATAAGCTATTTAAGGATTCGAAATCTTTCCAAAACTTCTCGGATTATTCAGAAATATATGGTAATGATGCGAAATCAAACACAAATTACGTTAGATTTTAAAAACAAAATTGAAGTGCAGGCAATAGATATTAAAAGAAAATTGTTCAAAGGCGTATATTTTGAATTATGATCAAAACTAGGAACCATGGTCTTTTTTTGTGTGTGTTTTATTTAAAAAAAAGTAATGCTATTAATTCTCGTTAAAATTAAGATTTATGCTTGTATCCGAATTAGAAGGCGAGATAAAACTTACAGCTTCATTTTTTCTCCTATTTAATCTCAAGGTATGCTGAAACTTGAATTGCTTCAAAGCTTTAACGCAACGCGTCTCAAGCTGAGCAACGTGTCTCAAAAACATGATTATTTTATACGTCTTACTTTGCTTTCAGTAAATTAAATATTTTGTTTTTAATTTTTTTAAAGTAAAACTAATAGTAAACAAATTAAAGTAATAAATTGTCGATATTAAAGCATAATATTTTCAGTTATGTCAAAAATTAATATTTAATTTTTTTAATTGCTTTAAACGGACAAATTTTGTATACTAATTAAATGACACAGCAACACACAAAACTCAAGAGAATATTTCTAAAATTTGCTTTGAACTTGGTTTTAATTTTCGATAAAGACAGCTTTATAACAAATCTTTAAGATATCTCTACATGAGTTTCTTATAAAAAGTTTAGCTTACCTCGGCATACTGCAACAGCAACAGCCAATGTGACGAATAAAAAGAAAGCTTTCATCTTGTAAATTTTAAAAAGAGATTCTGAAGTTTCTTTTCTATTCAGAAATGTTTTACAAGGAATTCTACAGTAAATTATGCTTATATTTGGAATAAAAACTATTAAAAACAGCTGGAAAAACGTACGTGACCTTGATTCAAAGATTATTGAATTTACTCTCTGTTTTATATCATCAATTCTTTATAATGTGTTCATTATTATTACAAAGTTTTATGGGATCGTTAGATTTTGTGAGTTGTTTAAAAAAGTTTTTCTTCCCTTTTTATGACTATTATATTGTTGAGTTCATTCCACTAATTTTTTGTATTTTTTTTCTTGTGTTTATTTACAAATACCTTTACTTACGATCGATCATTTCATACTATATTACAGACATTTCTGATTAGTTGATTTGAATAAAGTTATGCCATTCTACATAAAAGTATAATATTTTATTAGTTTTTTTAATATCAGAAGAGTCTTTAAAAATGCATTGAATCAGATTTAATTTTTCTATAAGAAATTTATTTATTCTATTTGTTCAAGCAACATTTACGTATTAATAATATATTTCATTCTTATTTATATTCGACCTTTTGTTGTCCTTGATTGAAATTTTCATTTTTAGATGTCTGCTAAAATAATTTTTGTTGAAGACACTGAAGTAGTAAAGCCACTCTGAAATTTTGAAAGAAAAAATAATTATGTTTAAAGGGGACTTAATACCATAAAACAATGTACCCAATATTTATTTTAACAAAGTAATTGAATATTAAATTTATGTAATAAATTGTAATTCATTCTGATAAATGTCATATTTTAGTGCTTTATAAATAAAAATGTTTATTTTATATGTATATAATTTTATTGGTAAGATAAATACAATTATATACTCGTAAGAAATAATAAAAGCATTTATTCATCCTTTCTATAACCTGTCATACAACCTATCAAGGTTGACCAAGTAATGTACTCTCAATGGACAACTTACGAAGATTTCACTTTGCCCGAATTTCTAATTTTTAAGAAACCACTCACAATTCAAGCTCAATATAAATAATTACAACCGATTACAACAATCACTAATGAAATTATAACAATTAAATTGCCTATTTTGGTTAATTTACTAATCATTAAATGAAATATCAGTGATTATACAAAAAATACTAATTGCGACATTTATATAGCACTCTCCTTGCATTTAAAAAAATAATTAAAGCGCTCAACGGCTATTGTTGAAATTATAGTGATAGGAACAATTCGAAAAGAATCAAACTGGTGATTAAAATTTTGCAAACAGCCATAGTTTTTACTATTTTTTTTAACTTTGTGCAATGCGCAAAATAAAAAAGTGAACACCCTGAATAACTTTTGATCTATTTTTTTTTCCGGCTTATTCGGACTCAATCTTAATGGTTTATGTCTTAACCTTAGACATGCTTCAAATTAAATTCGAATTTTAAATTTCGAATTTTTTTTCTTCAAGTTTTGGAAAGTTTATCAAAGCTGAAGTTTTAAAATTACTTATAATATTAAACATTTGAAGAGGGTAACAAACTTCAATCGAATCCATTACCCAGTAAGTTAATAAAAATTTTGTACATTAAGAACACACAACAGTTAAAACAAAAATCAATATTTCCCTTTTGTGTAAAAATAAACCCAGTTTACGCATTCCACTTTACCTATATTCCATACCAAGAAGTCTTGATGATCTATATTTTCAGATTAAAAACTTAGGGTTTCGGCAAGACAGTGAAATTGAGGTAAATGGAGAGAAGAAAATTAGCGTAACAAGACAAATAAGGTATTGTTTATTACCGATTTTCCTTCTACATTGAATCGAATGTGACTAATTTTGAGGTGATGGAAATAACAGTTTGGACGTTAGCATTATTTTATGTCTAAAAGGTAGAAATTTTAATTTTTACCCATTTATGCATTTCATATTGCCATCTAGAAAAATTTTCTATATTTACCTACGGGCAAATTTTCTAGATAGCAGTATGAAATGCATAAATACACTCTATAACAAAAAAATCGTCACACCAAGAACGTACTAAGACGCGCAAAATCGACGCTCGATCAGGCTGGAATGATGCCGACTGGGGACGCATAGTCTTTACGGACGAATCCCGCATCCAACTGTGTCCTGACGATTAACGAAGACGTGTTTGGAGGCGCACAGGGTAGAGGGGGGACCCTGCCTTCATTATTGCACACTACACTGGCCCTCAACAAGGCATTATGGTCTGGGGTGCCATTTCCTTTGACAGCCGAACCCCCTTGGTCGTCATTAGAGGTACACTTACTGCACAGTGGTACGTCGACGACATCCTATGACCTGTTTTGCTACCGTTCCTTTTGCAGCTCCCTGGGCTGGTTTTTCAGCAAGACAATGCCAGACCACATACAGCACGTGTTGCTATGAACTATCTGCAAGCTTGTCAAACTCTTCCTTGGCCTGCCAGGTCACCAGATCTCTCTCCCATCGAGCATGTCTGGGATATGATGGGAAAGCTGTTGCATCTGGCACGGAATGTTGATGACCTCGTTCGACAATTGGATCGAATTTGGCAGGAAATACCGCAAGAGACCATCCGGGAGCTTTATCGGTCTATGCCACGCCGTGTGGCAGCTTGTATCGAAAATCTTACAGATTCTGAACTATTTGTTTGATTGGCTCATGTTTTGTTTAATAAACTTCAACGTAAAAATACATATTGAATGAGAAAGAAAATTTTCACCACGGCAAATTTGAAAAGAATTTTACAGAAAAATATCAGTTCATATAGCACACCATTTATTTCTCAACATACACGATTTTGAAAATTGTTTTATTGAAAGATATGAATATATATTGCTCCATATTATTGTTCAATTATCTGGTTCAACATGAAGTAATATTATAAAAAAGGTAGAACTAGTAGAAAAAAATTAATTGCGATAATTTTAAAAATGTTTTTTATTGTAGGATATCAAATTATGGAAAATTTAGCAATCCTTAGGCTCAACACAATGTTGATCAGACTCTCTTCGAACTGTTCCTCTTGGACAATCACATTTAGGGACACATACTTCTCCACAAACTATATATTCTTTGTAATTAGAACAAGTAAGAGGACATGGTGAATAGCATTTGTTAAACTTTTCACCTTTACTAGCATCACATGTAGGCGGATCCGCTGCAAATTAAAAACTATTTTATTAAATACCATGCAGTTTATTCAGTTTTTGAAGCATGTATAAACATTTACTTAGTACTAAGTACACAACACTAAATTTACTCGCCCTGGGTACAGACATATTCCGCATCATTATAGGATTTGTAAAATTTTAACAATTCAATATTCATTGACCAAGTGTTTGACGAGACATTAAGGGTCCCTTTAAAAAAAAGGATTTTACTATTTCCATGTCAACCTGCTAGAAGTTATACATCTGGAGTCTTCTTCTGAAGGTCTGGTTTCTTAGGACAAGCGCCTTATCTGGGCGTCAGCGGAAAGTTGACGTAGAGCTGACGCCAAAAAAATACTTTTTTGCTAGCTCAGCGTGAGCAGTCTGTCCAATGCAGACATAATCTCTCATTGCGCATGCGTTAATAACGTAAACAAATATTTATTTTGAATTTGTATTGATTTTGTTATTGTCGACCAGCGTTTTAGAGAACAAATAATGACTCTGTCCAAGAAAAAACACATTATAGCTGAGCTAAATGAAGAGTTCTATGTTTAATGAAGAAGCTATATTTAATGTCAAAATCAAAATCTTGGCTGATTTCAATGTGCTGTTGGATGTTGTCCGCCATTGCTTCTGTGGTTGACGTCACGTTGTAATCCAACTGCAGTTGAGTTGGACGTCAATTGTAGTTCAAGATGAGCGTTCGATGACGTATACTATCAAACTCACAAATGGACCAATCAGAGGTTAGCGCTGATTTCCAGCTGACGGCGTCCTGTCCTAAGAAACCAGGCCCTTAAGGATTTAACTTAGTAACTAATCAATATTTTTGAATACTTATTAATTCGTTTTATTCATTAAAATTGCTTAATCTTCGAATTTTAAATTTCGATCTTTTATTTTTAAGATTTTAAAAGTTTATCAAAGCTAAAAATTTAAAATTACTTACAATCGAATTACTTTTGAAGTGGATAACATACTTCAATCGTCGGTTATCGTAAATGCAAATTAAAAATTACTTTATTGGACACCATGCATTTCATTCAGTTTTTATTTACTTAGTACTTAAAATGCAGCATTGAGTTAACCTGTCCTGGGCGTGGCTATTGCAATAGCTCTGTATTGCATTGTAGGATCTTTAGAATTCTGAAAATTAATATTCATTGACCAAGAAAACTAATGGTTCCAATCAGATAGAGAAAGGATTTTACTTTCTCCATGTCAACCTGTGGTAAATCATATATCCGGGATTTCTTCTTTACTCAGTAACTAATCAATATTTTTGGGCAAGTATTGCTTCACTTTATTCATTAGGATGTGTTATATAAGTCTTAAGTTGCAAATTTTTAGTTTTAAATTTAAATTCGCAAATTTTTCTCAAAATTTAAAGTTCAAGCTTAAATTTTTGTATTCAGCAGGAGATGGAATTAAAAAATAATGAATTTTTGAATTCAATAAACAGAGAATTTTTGAATTCAATAAACAATGTCTTCGATATTGTTATATTTTTCTGTTTATTGAATTTCAGTTGTAATTTAAAACCAGACCGGTGGCCATTAAATCACACTATAAGTATGAGTTCAGGACATTTTAGAAGAATAGGGAGACGAAATATTAAAATTATCTTCATCTCTGTCGTAAGATAAGATAGAAAACTCATCTCAACACTACATTACGTGTTGTATTATTTCCCCAGGTATATCTCGAGAGCTAAATTGAGTATTGTTTAATATATTCAGTAGTACCTCTTATTAGGGGACACCAGCAGGACCAAAACATTTGTATCTTTAAAAAAGCTACTTTATTCAGAAATTACTTAAAAATTTTAAAATGTAAGTTAATCATAAATTTAAGTCGCATTAAGATTAAAATAAATAACATGCAAGTAAGTGGGTTAATCACAGGTATTTATCTGAAGTAAATAAAAATTTAAAGTTCCTAATCAAAAAATCTATTTTTTACACAAATGTATGATATTAGCAACAGAGTTTTGTATTTTTATTGCGCATCTACTGATTTTTCTTTATCACGAATGGCCTTGAAACTATGTCGTGTCCTTGTTTCGATTTGTTCAAACAACCATTTGATGTTTTGAAGTGTTATGACCCAGATTTTCAGAAAGCTCTTTTGATTTCTGTGTAGTAATACTCCATTTACAGGAGTATTTCTTGATCTTACAGAACATAACCAATAGAAACAGTATTTCTTGATCTTACAGAACATAACCAATAGAAACAGTATTTTATGATTTTGATAAGCTTCCGGTTTTCTAATTTTTACAGTTTTGGATTACTGCTCATTTGAACCAGTAGTCCATTACTTATTTGGTTTTTACTTAAAACATCAAAGCAAACTTCTAAAAGCATCACTCATTAAAAGAGAGACATAATCATACTGACAAACAGACATTCTTTCTTAAATGTTAGAGAAAGTATTTTTTAAACTGGCAACATCTGGGATATAAGATTTATAAAGTTTATAAAAGCGCAAATACGTCTATTAAAACTAGATATGGTAGCTATTTAATTACTTTTTTCATTAATATTTAATACAGTTACTCTAACAGCATCAAAAAGGCGATCAAAACAAAACCAGCCGCAAACTCCACTGAGAAGCGAATAAGTGATGCAAAGTACAGTCCATGCGACTCAGAACTTGGAGCTAACTCCTTCGGAAATCCACTCTCTCTACAAAAGTAATTTACTTCCAACTTGGAGCCTCTTACCAGTTCATAACTGGTGCGCTGCAAAGAGTCCAGGTCTCTCTCTGTTATGCAGACGTCCCAGGACTCTACAATCAGTCTTGGCAAGAATCAGGAGTGGTCACTTGAAATGCATGAAATTTCAGAATGGGAAAAAGATTTCTTCTCGTTGCTCCTGGTCCCTTTCCGCAAGTCCTGCTTAACTGCTTAGGAGCCTCCTGGAGGGGAGCTGTTGGTTGAGCAAGCGAAGATTTTCAATGTTCTCAGGGGACGGGGTCTTTAGGACCTGGTGTAGACCAGGAGGATGAGTAACAACAAAGTATAGTTGAAGTAAATACGCATGATATTATGATTCATTACGCGTCACTACTTTTGACAGTTTATGTTCAAGCACAACTATGAAGATTTAATAAAAATTTGCACTTGACCACTCGTATTTTACTAAAGGCGTACATCCTGTATTTTAAGATTGAAGTTAGATAACGTAATTAGCATGTTCTGATCAATTACTATTTTATTTTATATTTTATAACCGTCGTTGAACAGCCGACCCAATCTTATGAGTTTGCGACTACTAATACTCAAGTCCGTAGCCTTGTAATTTTGAACCCAATTCAGAAGACAAGGGAACTCATGGACCGAGTATTGAGAGAAAAATTTGCCTTCGTGGAGGACTTTTTTTTTGATGGAGCTAACCTGCATTTGCGTCACATGGAGAGCAGGACCACGACAACCTCCCACGGTTCTCGTGGTAGACGGTTGCCGTCTACCTCTCAGTGGTAGACGGCAAGGGGACTCTAACCTATGATCTGTCTACCACTGAGGATATTTCATGGGGTCGGTGCAAGCCGGATGCGAAATTCGTATCGACTGGGATTTGAACCCGGTTCGCCCGATTGGAAGGCGAATGCTCTATCCCCTGAGAAATCACGGCTTCGATCGATTACTATTGGCATTTCTTCAATTCGAATTTTCTTTCGGCAGTAAAACATTAGTGAGTTCTGAAACATACGGTCTCGTTTAAATTTTCTTCAGCCTAGTAGTGCTAAAATCCCAGCAAATTTGTTTGCTCAATATTTAGAATCCCTAGCTGAATCAGGTAGGATGCAGGTTTAGGTTTAAAATATGTTTAGGTACGGAGGTATGGCTGAAATTTCCTTTTAAAGTTGCATCAAATATGCGCAATAAAATTGTTAAATTAGTGTTCTTAACGCTAAAATAATAAGTCTCTACTTACGCTAAGATCAAAAGTAAGTGTTAACGCAAATATCTAATAAGTTTTTAAGAACTCTTATAAAAATGAGAGTCAACGCCTAGATAATGGATGCTTATTAACGCTAAAATAACAAGTACCTACATACCTAATGAATAATAAATATTTATTAATGCTGAGATAATAAGCATGTACTCAGCAAAAATGATAAGCATCTACTAACCTTAACGTGCTAAGTATTTATTAAGTACATGCTAAGTATTATTTTTCATTAGAAACTATTATCTGTTTAATAATTTGATAGCAAGATAAAAAAAGAGAGATTTTGTGAGTCTGTATGTCTCTCTTATAACTCCAAAACTGATTGTGCAGTCGTCCTGAAATTTGAACCTCAGATGAAAAGAAAAAATTTAGCCCCTATTCTAATAATCATTCACAAATTTCTGTTAGATTGTTCATGCGAGATGTTTGAACAATTATTAGTTTAGCATTAGCCATTAATAAAAATTTACTGTAGATGATTTTAGTTGTCAAGTACTTAAAAGATAATATCAGTGTTGTTTGATAGCTTACTGCTCTATTTAATCAAAAAAGGGAGTTTTCTACGCTCTTTAATATTCAATTATTTCTTATTCTTTACATTAAATATCAATTATTAATCAACGTGAATGATATGAGAGAGATAAGTCACGAAATTAGAACTTCTACAAAGTTGTCTGAAACCACGCAATTTTCATTTATAATTATGCTTTTAAAACATATTTCTATCAAATTAAATAAATTGAAATCGAAATTTAACTATGTAAATAAAAGAAATTAAAATCAAACTCAAAATGAATGGTGAAAAAGTGCTCGTTTATTAAGCAGAACTGTAAAAATTTCCAAACTATTATTAACGCCAACAATTCCGTATTCATTTTGTTAATCAATAATATAGGTATTGTGGTAATATTTGATGTTTTGATAGGTATGTACCAATTATATTAATGCAGATACTTAGTAAAAAAGGTACTGTAGCATTAGTTTTAATATAGACCTTAAAAGGTAATAAGTAAAGAATAAAATAGTTGATTGTGGCAAAGTTTGACTATCATAAGAAGACCGTCAGCAATCGCCAAATGATACCGAATATAATTAATATTTATTTTCATAAGATAATATTTATTTTCACACCTGCACAAGTGTTTTGTTCCATCAAAAAAAGTTTCTTATAACGTAAAGTCACTGGGTCAGGGCGCACATTGGTATCCTAGGCAACGAGGAGGCGGATCAGGCAGCCAAGGAAGCCGTCAGTCTCAGCCAAATCAATTTAGAGGTCCCAAGTTCCAAGGCCCAGATCAAAACAATCATCAAGTCCAACAACCTAAATAGATGGAAAACAGAATGGCAGAGCTCCGAGAGAGGTCGACAAACCTATATTTTTTTAAAGACCCTTCCACCAAACGACTACAGGCCAACTTTTACCTAAACCAATTGCTTACTGGACACGGGGTGTTTGGAGAATACCAAAATAGACTTTTCAATAAAAACCCAAATTGTACCTACTGTGGGGACAATCAGACAATCGAACACTTGATCTTGAACTGCCCACACTTCCAGACACTCCGTGGAAACCATTTTGCAGGACAAAATTTGCACCAATGCTTTGCTAAGTTGGTCTGTAGAAACATAGTTAAACAAATTATAAAGGTAACATTGGAGGACACTCTGAACCGCATTTAACTATGCTCGGAGCCTGCGAACACTATTGCTGGTGTCTTGTGTATCTATCTAATTTCATTTTAAACTTCTCTACGTTTTAACTTCTATAGTTTTTATAAATTTTTAATTTAACAAGCATTGTTTTTATCAACTTTTAACTGATTGTTTTGAATCTTAACTTGTTCTGCCTTTTAACCTCTTTATCGAATATTAACTTCTATATTTTATCACTGTTTTGCAGGTTCCTGCAAAGTTTTAACATTTATTGGTTTTTGGATGATTTTTTTTTTTTTTTTTTTTTTATTTAACCTTTTTACTACTTTATTATTTTATTTGGTTTTAACTTGTTTTATAGAATTGTACTGAACATTATTTTAGATATTCAGATTTTTATATTCACTGTTGATGTAACTTTTAGAGATTTACCTATTTTTAATGTATCATTTGTGTATGTATCAACTCTCGTATGCCCTAAAATAGGGCGGGGCGAGATAAGAATAAACTATAACGTAAAGTCACCAGGTAGACCAAAATTATTAATAAACAACAAAATTTAGATTTAATAACTGTTTTGGTATTATTCAACCACAACAAGTTGGAGAGCTTAGCAGAGGAATTTATTTTTTCCCAGGTGGAGAAGATAAAAGCGCACTAAGTATGAGTGCATTTCTTTCGGTGAGAATTATAAATTAGCATACCTTTCAATGCTTTTCAATTTAGTTCATTTTGATAGGAAATAAGTTAGATTTTAATTCATCTATTTTCTACCATCAGCCAAATAAACAATCTCTACTCCTTTTCCTATTTCCTTTCTTTCACGTTCGCTCAGATTTTCTTTACCTTCTTCCCCTGAATCACAGAAATAAATTTTAATGGTGCACTTATTTCTCATACGCCAGCTCGTGATGGAAGTTATAAATGCGTTTTTCAGTGCAGTGAATAATTTCGTAGTGTTGATTAACTCTGACTTATTGATTGTTTATTGTTTTTTTTTAATCCAGTAAGAAGAACGGGTATTCACCTAATATTTTTAGAAACAACCATTCTATTCATTCGAGGAATAACAGAAATCTTTTTGATTAAAACAAAAATATACTAATAACAACTTTAAGTAGGGTAAAAACGGAACCAAACACAGATTAGCTACAATAAATTGTTTTATTAAGAAACATCAGACAATGCAAATTTTAGCAGTCTTCAGGTTTAACACAATGTTGATCAGATTCTCTTCTAACTGTCCCAGTTGGACATCCACATCCTATGATGCACTGCAAGGTGCAGATACCACCTTCATCTTTGTAGTTGGAACAAGTCTTAGGACAAGCTGTGTAACAGGTACCAAATTTTTCACCTTTGCTTTCATCACAATCCTCTTGTCCAGCTGCAAAAACAAGTATTTTTAATGCATTTCATTAAAGATACTTCTTTTCAAGAAAAAGAAATTTCGTTACTTTACATCGCCTGTAAATATTCACATGACTTACCAAAGACAACAAACAAGTTTGAATGCTGTTGTTGTAGTTCAGTTACGTCGCGCTAGATCTGCACAATGGGCTATTGGCGACGGTCTGGGAAACATCCCTGAGGATGATCCTAAGACATGCCATCTCAATTTTGATCCTCTGCAGAGGGGATTGCACCCCCACTTCGGTAGCCCGACGACCTGCACGCGAAGTCGAGTGCTTCACGGTAGAACAGTTTAACGAGGACCAATACCGCACACTCTCGGTCCCTACGCATACTGATTCAAGTGGTCACCCACCCTCACACTGACCACAGCCAATGATGCTTGACTTCAGTGATCTGCTGGGAACCGTGTCTTAACGATCAGTCCACTCCGGGACAAACAAGTTTGAAAAAAGCATTGTTACACAATGGAAACAAATATGCAGCAGAACTGGTTGGATCTAGGTGAAAGAGACACGAGTCACCTCGCTATCTCGACTGTAAATGATGCCTGTGATGATTTAATTGATGTCTATGAAGATTTAAATGCTATCTCCTTTCTTATCGGAATGCAGATAGGTTATACCAAGTACTATTTTTTTCATCTGCGTATGGGAGAGTATAGAAAGAAACAACCGCGACTCAAAGAAAAATTGGCCAATTGGGTATACTATAGCCTACGTCACAGGTCGTGTTATTCCTACTAAATTTAACTAGTAAACAGCATTTTCTGCGAACCTGATTTCTAGCAACAAGTAAACATTAAATGAAGTGTGTTGTTATAAGACGCTACTCGGCAGGTTGAAATTGTATTAGTATAGTTCTTTTTGAAATAATTTATTTTGTTGTTTTATCTAAGTTTATGAATTTAGTAAACATATTTAAAACTCAGCTTATTAATTAAACTAAAAGGTAAATGTTATTCCTAGTAAAATTTTCGAAGTGGAAGTAGTTGTGTTTTTTTCATATTATACCCAATTAGAATCATAATGCAGACAAAAAAATAAATATGCCCTTCGTGTGCCTTTGGTTGTTTGACAATGTTATAATCAAGTTGGAACTGTGAATGCATAAGACAAAGACTCATGCTTTTCCATACATGCGTAATCGATGCTTTTGATACCAGAATTGAGTGAGTTGAGTTATGCAAAAGTGGAAGAAAGTGTGCTCGTAGGACCACGAGTAATGAAAGTAATTTCTGATAACTTATTCCAAAACTTACTGAATGATACTAAAAAGAAATGCATTGGTGGCATTAAAATCAACTGTAGCCGACTTTCTTTGAAATTATAAGACTAAGCATACGTTATGAAGAAATTCATTAATGGGTGTCAGTTGTCCATGTAATGGGTCCATTCATTAATGGGTGTCAATTCAGTTGGGTGTCAACATGCCTCTCATAATTAACCTCCAGAACACAATCATCTTGACTTCACTTTCGATGGACTACATCAATGTTGGATACTTTACTAAACTATACTAAACATACTATACTAAGAATAAACGCAAATCTACTACTTAAAAAATTCTAAGCAAATACACTTTTAGATTAAGGAAATTTTTCAGTATGTGTGGAAAAAAAATTCTAATTTGCAGGCACTGCATTGTTACGTTCTAGGAAGATGCCAGAAGTATTACTCATTTAACGTTACCCAGTGTGCACCTGTGAACCTAAGTCACGCAGCCGAGCAACATTGCCCACGCCACACCGCCACAGATACCCGTTTATAGGGTGGGCCACACTCACACATCACACAATAGAGAACAACACACGGAGAGAAACATCCATACCATGAACGAGATTCGAACCCGAAGCCATTGGCTTCGCAGTCAGGCACGCTAACCACTCAACCATCTGGACTGCGTAGGTGTGAAATTTGTGTATATGTTATATCTTGAAATTGATATTTCTTTATAGTATATATGTCAGACTTGTTCTCACTTTTGTCATTGTTAATGCCCTTTTAATAAGTACTCTTGTCACTGTAAATTGTACTAGTGAAACATATATATGGTTGAATGAATATATCTACGACGCAGTGACAAGTTTCCAAATTTTGAATCATCATGTCTCAATTGTCTTAGAAAATGCATTGGAAACCAAGATGTCTGCAACTTTTTATAATTTGCTTATCAAAGAAATTTAGCCGTCTCAGGATTCTGTATGTTTAATAATAATAACAAGAATAATGTTGGTAGGAAATCAGTGATTATTGGTGTCAATAATGCATTTATTAAATACGGATATATTTTTAAAAAAATGGTTCAAATTTTGAATTTTGCGCAAATTTATAAATAAGTATGCTATATGAAAAGAGTGTTTTTCCAACATAAAATGTTATAATAAAAACACTTTTTCAGGCCTGCATATTATACTATAAATGTATATATTGGTATTCATTAAATAAATTGTTCTCAATAGTTTAGTATAGTTTATTTACCTATTACATGTATTTACAAGTTGGTGTTTGCTAGCAAATAATTTTTTACTTTTTATAGAACACTCTCTGAGTACCTGTTCTTCATACAGAAAAGAAATACACAATAAATTGGCATTAATTAGCACTACAAAATCATACATAAAACCGAAAAATTTTCCAAAACAAGCACATCCAGCTTTTTTGGGGATTTAGGTTATTAGATTAAGCAAAACACGTATGTACTCGTATAAGTTTAATTCATCTCAATAAATATTTACTATATTCAGTTTCTCTTAGCATGGAGCGGCTTATTCATTATTGTCAGAATTTACAGCAACCAAGAAAATTTTTAAGGTACTTATCTCTGTCTGGGAACCTAAAAAATCTCCTACTCTAGTATTTATATTAACATATTTAGCATTGATTAAAACAGCGCCTGTTACCACAATACCATTAACTTTTTTTTTAATTTCAAATACCATTCATTGATTTTAAGTTATTTACTTTTATTGAAACACCGCTTAATAGCGAAACCAAAAACAAAATATACATGCGGTTTCAGATAATTTTAGAAACACTAAATCGGTGACATAGTTATCCATGTTGATGTTTGAGTTTACCTGACATAATGATTCAAAAATGAATTATTTTTTGAAGAACTTGCAATAAACTTCGTTTTTGATTAAGCACAGCTGTAAGCTAGCAAATATCATTTTTAAATATACGATACATATTCATCTACAGGTTAATTTATAACAATAGATAATAATTAACCAATAGTAAAATACCAATTTTCAAATAGTTCTCTCAAACAATCTAAGGAAAATTTTTAGGATTGTGGGCTGGAATTACCTCTTGCGACTGCTGTCTAAATTTAAGAAGGATAGTATAAATGGTTCTGGAGACACGCACCCAAGAACAACAAACTCTTTATTTTATTATTATTATAGATTGTGCATGGGATGTTAGAAAAAAATCAGTAAAAGAAATTTTAAAAAATTTACAAGAAAATTATAACAAAGACATTGTAGAATCGAAAGAATACGAATTACGATTTAAAGAATAATCTTAATATGACGAGGAAATTATTTACTCCAAAATAAGGATTAGTAACTTTAACATTAGTTACTTTTAGCATTTAACTCTTGTATATCCTGAAATTTACATGGAAACTAACCTAACCCGGAATCTCTATAATACCATAACATTGAAATTAGATTAAAATTGAAAACTTGTACATTTATTAATGAAAACTAAAGTTTTCTTGTATACTCCGGAAATATAGATGTTACATTTCTTAAATAATTTTTTTGTATTAAATTCTGCACAATGTTAGGACATACTTTTAACTTTGTAAGGAACTAGGATTCTACGGTCCCCCTCTCGCTATCGCTCACCAATCCCCAGAACAGTGCCTTTTGAATCGCTTAATCATACATGCTTAGTTCCCTAGTTCTTTTGATACTGAAGCATAGTAATTAGTAATTTAGTTTCAACAATATACTTGTATATAGTCTAGAGTTATTTGACATTTCAACAGTTCTCTGATTGCAAACTCATGTGGTCTAAGTAATTAAAATAGTTAAAATAAATATTTAAATTTTTTATTTGTGTAAAAATACACCGGGCTTACCTCACACCAACCATCCAGGACAAGCATCTCGCCCCGTTTTTCAGGGCTTTATCTTTTTACCGCCATGTGGAGAATGCCGCGAAATCTGGACCCCGGTCAGACGACATGGATAGTATCTGAGCTGGTACCCCCTTTCTCCTAACTTTCGCATCACAACCAACGAGGGAACTTTCAGCTACGATAGAAATAGCACACACTTAGCTGATGGTACACGCCAGATTTCTAATTGGCTGCAAGGATTGAATTCACGAACTTTAACTCTCAACTAGCAGAGTGAGCGATATGTTTAGTAACTGCGCAGCGGAGAGCTATTATTATGAATTTATATTGCATTATATTGCGATTGTAGTATTATCCTATCCACTATGATCCGAAAGAGAATTTTTTTTTTTTTTAAGAATTGAATATAGATTAAGTAAAATTATCACACTTACAAATAACACCATCCTGATCCTTGCCACTTATAAATGACGCATGGTAGACTTCGAAATTTAAAAATTAGCACAGTATGCTATACCTACCTTGTTGTATGTACCTTAATATATTACTATTTGTTTGCCAATAAATAATTAGAGATTAATGAATTGACAATGATGATTGGCATTTACTGCTAATATTCATTGTTCACGCACTTATTCGTATATATTTTTAATTAGTTATTATTTTTTTTTATCGTAAACACTATGCGTTGAATTTGCAACAAAATTAAAAATGAAAGCATAAGGAATGAACTGAAAGAGTGGTGGTGTACAGCGCTCAAAATAAAAAACAGACTGCTCTGACTAACTTTTGATGCGATGATCGGATCTTCGCATTCTCGGACATAATCTTAATCGTACAGGGGGGTGACCTCAAATATGCTAATTAATTAGTGCAGACGATACTTTAAGTTACAAAATCAGGCACGAAAACGTACTTTCTTTAAATAAACGTGCATTTTTAGGGGTATCATATAGGGTAGCTGCATATAGGGTAGCTGCAATCTGGCATATATGGTTCCACTATTTTTGTCAGGAAAGAGGTCCAAAATTTAACATTTGGTGATTAGTTATTATTTTTTGTTATTTTATTTAATAATATTCTAAATAAATTTTGAATTGTAAGTTATGCAAGTTTTAATCCTTTTAAAGAATGCAATTTTAAATGGCAAGTTACAAAACTTGAGCAAAATCAATAGAATAGTTCTTGAGAAATTGAATTTTCAAAATTTTTCAAAATTTAATTTTTCTGGAACTAAGGGGTCCAAAAAAAATTTGAACTGCCCTCTTGACCAAACTATTGGAATCATATTTCCCAGATTGTGATTACTTCCTATGTTTCAAGATTATAAATACGAATCAGTCGAAAAAAAGTTATGTTTTATTCAGAGACAATACATTTCTGTGTCTGATTTCGTAACTTAAAATATCATCTGCATTAATTGATTAACGCATTTAAGGTCACACCCTTCAACCATTCAGATTGAGTTGAGTCTTTAACTATTAAAAACGTGAAGATGTGATCTTTAGATTAGAAGTATTTAGGGAGATCCTTTTATTTCTTCGCGCATTGTAAGTTTAAAATTGTTAAGAATTTTACCCGTTAATGAAAAGGGAAGTTTTACATCAAATCTACAAAAAGTCTCTACAAAGTTTTCTTCAAAAGGTTGAACCTACCTTGGCATACTGCAACAGAAACAGCCAATGCAACGATTAAAAAGAAAGCTTTCATCTTGTAAACTTGAATAAAAGATTCTGAAATATCTGTTTTAAACAAAAATGTTTTATATGGATTTCAAGTAGTAACTAATGTTATGATTTGATGTGAGAACTAATAAAAACAGCTGGAATGATAAACGTGACTTTAATTCTAAAAGTTATTGCCTCTGGCTGTTTATTTTATATTTCATAAATTCTTCATTATCACTTCAATGTTGTTACTACTTATGAAGAGATCGTTATATTTCGTAAATCGATTCAAATATTTATTTTTATTTCCATTTGTCAAGGATATTACAGCTTTTCGTTGTTGGATATTGCACATTTTTGTTGAGTTAGTTCGAGTAATTTAGAAATACCTTTGCTCACAATAAAATCTATCATTTAATACGACTTTTATAGGCATGTCTGCTTGATTGACTAGTATGAATGTATGACACGCTATGAAATAGTATCGAATTAATATTTTTTGAGAGAAAGGCCCAAAAAAATCTCCGAAACGGGCTTGAAAGGCATTTTTTTTTTACCTCAAAAACGTACATTTTCTTAAAAGGGCAAATATATAATACAAATTTAAGCTTGCAAGCTCAAAACATTTAAATCCATAATGTAAATTATCAGTAAAAAAAATATCTGAGATTTAGCACTTATGTTTTCTGAAATCTACATGAAAACCACTTGACTCCAACACTGAATCTATGTAACCATAATGCAAAGACTGAATTCAAAATTTAAATGTATGCATTTGTTAATGAAAAATAAGGCTTTCTTGTATATCCCCGGACAACTTGTATATTTTTACAACTCATACATATTTTTTTCCTTTAAAATTATACATGACATTTAACATTTGTGTCTCCTGAAATCGACGTGAAAACTAATTTAACCTGGAATCTATACAAAAACATAACGATTAATTTAAAAATTGAAACATGCACATTTTTTTAATGAAAACTAAGGTTTTCTTTCATATTCTGAGAACATAAATGTTACATTTCATATATAATTTTTTTTCATATAAAATTATTCATGAAATTTAAAATTTGTGTCTTCTGAAAATCTATATAAATAATAGTCTAACCTAGAATCTATGTAATATGATAGCGTACAGATTAGATTAAAATTTGAAATATGCATATTTGTTAAAATTTATGGTTTCCGTTTAGATTCCGGAAACTTAAATGTTATTTTGTTTTTGAATATTTTTTTAGTATAACTTAACAAAAATTCGTTCTATTTTTATGTTCTTTAAGTACTTTTTGCATTTTTAACCCTCAAAAAATTATATTTTGAGTTCATTCTGGGAAACCTAAATATTTTTAAATTTGACGATATTTAATTATTTGTTTATTTATTGATAAATATGAGACCTTGGTAAAACTTACTGTCTGTTAGAATTTCGAAATAATAAAGATTCTTTTTATACGCCCTATTATTCAATTAGGAAAATATCAGAAAGATTTTTTTATTGTGAACATAAAAAGCTATATTTTAAATGGATGAGAGGACTGAAGGGGAGATAAGCACTTTCATGACAAATTACCCAACAACAACAAGCCCATCGAATAACAAAACCTTCACGGGGGCCTCCTCCACTCCTTATTTACATTTAAAAACCATTAAAGTAAAAGAAATTATTCAACCTTAAAAAGAGTGCTTTAATACCCATGCAGCCATATAACACCTATAGCTTGTTCCAATTTCAATGGAACATCCGTTTTCGCATGATGCACACTAGTATAAGGATGTTTCGGAAGTCGAGTAATGTGTATTTTATGGGGAATGATATGAAAAAGGGGGTTAGCATTCTCTTAAAAAACTTATTCGACTTGATAATATTTTAAGATTTATCAAAAAGGATTTTCTTTTCAATAGTAAGGAAAGATAATAATAGTATATTTTAAAAAAGGTTTCAGAAGTGTTATTGCGGAATATGTTACAATGTTTACAGAGACGAAATTTTTTTATTATTATTATTTGTTGAATGATAAATTTTTCGCTCAACAAAAAAGAATGTAAGCAGTGCTAAGAAAAAATTTTATATTTATTTATTAGATTAACAAAAGTTATCAATCATTAATTTAATGACAGTCCATTAAAGATAAATTTAATTCAGTATAAAGCATTTATGGCGCTTGTAATTTGATGCCAATAAATGTTTTAGGATTTACAATTTCATGATTATTGTGGTAATTATTAAAAACATTCGAATAAATTTATTGTTGCACATGAGTACGTTAAATAAAACATATAAGTTTATTTTTAGAAGAAAAAAATATTAAATTCTTCCACAAATTTAATGAACAATGGTTAATTATGCCACAATTCGCTAGTTTGAACATGGTTTTTTGAAGGTCTTTAGCGAAGGAAAATTCTTCCGCATATTTAATGAACAATGGTAAATTATGCCACAATTCTCTAGTTTGAACATGGTTTTTTGAAGCTCTTTAGCGAGAGAAAATAAAAAAAAGCAACAGAAAGTCCCTAACACTTCAAGCAAAGCTATATTTTCAAACTGTATATACCATCTTATTGTGAAGAACTATCTGGGCTCTAGAATGGACAAATAGTTTAGATATTTTAAAAGTTATTAAACAATTTTTAAAAATCGCAAATTTGGCGACATTTTTCCCTCTAGAATAAAATTATCAAAATCAATGCCGTATTCTCCAATTTTTATGAAACCAGACAGTGTAGCATTGGTGTAAGCTTTAAAATATAAAAATATTAAAAAGTTAAACCACAACTGATTTTCATGTTTTAAAACTGTGGCTTTTCTCTTTATTGACATTTTACGCCATTTTCAGAATAAGCACAGAAGGCGTTGACTGAAGATAAGTTAAACTTGACCTAATAGTCATAAGCAACTGCTACAAACTCATAACAAATATGAAAATAGCATATTATTCGCAAAAAAGATTCCTTTCAGGTAACAATAAAGCTTTCCAAAAACAGCCTTAAAACTTATCTTCAGGAACTTTATCTGTCGCGTAGCAACGATTTGTACTTATGTTTACGTGTGTCTGATTTGTGGCGGTGCTAGTCTTGACGTTGTAAGTAAAATATTTGGTTAACGTAAACGTTAAATTATACCTTCAACTTACATATCTAAAAATATGGGAAAATATATTGCGTTCGAAGCAGACTTCATACTTGCCATGCTTGACATTGCTTCAATTCTCATCTAGACAGTATCTTGAATAACATTTATTTGTAGTATGAATATTCAAATGACGAAAGAGACAGGCTAATATTTACTATTTAATTTTGTTCAAATTGAAAAATTATACTGTCCGTATGTAAGTTTGCTTATAGCTCACAAAATCTAACTTCGATATTTAATTTTTCACTCTGAGAGAAATGAAGTGAAAGGCATTAAAAGCATACAAAGATACTTATTTTGTTTACACATTTTTTATAGACTCAAAATGAAGCAGACGACAATTTTCAAATGGACTTATTTCATTCTTCTGATTAGAATTACGAGAATTTCCCTTTAACAACTCCTGACTAAGGTAACGTCTTTTATAAAGAATACTTTGTGCATTTCTAAAATCCTGGAAGTGAAAACTAATATTTTTTACTTAAAAAATAAATAGCTTACACATTTGAAAATGTGTATTCTTTTTAAATACACATTTTTTTCTTCACTTCTTACTAAAATATTTGTGCTTAAAATAACTAAATTATTAAAATATTGTACAGAAATAATATTTTTATTCAATAATTCTCGTATATATTGTACTATTTTGTTTTGGAGATGAGTAAAAATCTATTAACACAAAAGTTCATGTATATTGGTATATTAAGTATCTATTACCAACGTATCTGTAATTACAATTGATTAAGATCAATAATAATAAGGTGATAATTTTACGGCTCTCCGAAATGAAGTAGTTCCTTAGTCGGAAAACTATACCATTATTCTAATACTATTTGCACTCGAGACAAAACAGAGGTCAATTCCATGTATGAAGAGCTTGGGTCAATATGGTTGTTAGCCACACTTTTCCTAAGGTGATATTTTAACTTCAAACTTTTCTATGGCAATGTTTCCGTAAAGGTACTGTAAAAACTTCCCAAATTTCCGCTAAATATTAACACAATGCATGAAAAAAAATTTATTACCTATAAGAAAATCGGGGAGTTTTCATTAAAAACCGTCTCTTAAATGTTTGAAATTCGCGTTTATGGAAGTACAAAATCGAAGGATGGATGGAAGGAAGGAAGGAAGGATATATATATATATATATATATATATATATATATATATATATATATATATATATATATATATATATATATATATATATATATATATATATATATATATATATATATATATATATATATATATATATATATATATATATATATATATATATATATATATATATAGTTAATTTGCTTTGATAACCGAGTTAACTATGTTTTCCCTTTGACTCCATGTTTTATAAAAAAGAGAGAAGCATGCTTCTCTTCATCCTTTAAATGGAAATAATTTGATGCAGTTATTTTATTTTGATAACTGAATGGAATGTAAAATGTGATTAAACATGTTTCTCCACTAAGCTCGCTTAAAAAAAATTGATGGCTATTTTAGACTAAAAATTGAGCATAAAAGTATAAAATCAAAAGATTTTTTCCTCATATAATGTAATCATATTGCTTTGATATTTGTGTTAGCTGCATAATATCACTAAGCATGTTTTTCTCTTAATGCATAACTCTTAATTCACATCTCTTAACTCATATATGTGGTTAGATTAAGATACTTAATTAAAATTATTATGCTATGATAACTGAATTGATTACGAAATGTCTCTAAACATGTTCCTCTCCTAAGCTTAAAAAAATTGGTGTCAAAAGATTATTTCCCCAATTTAATTTAAATAATTTGCTTTGATAACGGAGTTAACTATAAATGCCATAAACATGTTTGTCTTCTTAGATTATGCTTCGCGAAAAGAAGCAGACATGTTTCCCCACAAATCAATAAAATTTTATTTTGTTTTGATAACTGAATCGACTGCAAAATGACACTAAATTTGTTTATGATTTTACTTCATGTTTAATTAAATCGAAGTAATTTGATATTTAATTTTGGTATCTGAATTAAATGCGAAATGTTTCTATTAAAATTGGTAGGCTATTTTACATTTTTACTACAGCATAGAAATATAAAATCAAAAGATTTTTCCTTATATAATATATAAATATAATACTTTGATTTGACATTGGGGTTAGCTTAACTTGTCACTAAACATGTTTTTCCCTTTACTTTATCTCTTATCTCATAAATATTTCTGAAAAAAGGGAAGTATGTGGAGAACATTCTCCGAAAATCGAAACATTTTAATATATAGTTATTTTTTTAGTAACTGAACTGACGGCAAAACGCTGTTAAACATTAATTTTACAGCAACATTAGAACATAAAAATATATAATCAAAAAATTTTTTTCGTATTTAATTTAATTAATTTGCTTTCATAAAGGAGTTGGCTACAAAATGTCATTAAACATGTTACTCCAAATACTTAATGTTTTGTGAAAAACATGTTTCCCCACAAATCAAGATAATTAAATAAAATTATTTTGCTATTATAACTGAATTGATTGCAAAATGTCACTAAACATGTTTCTCTACTAGTAAGCTCGTTTAAATAAAATTGGTATACTATTTTACATTAACAAAGCATAGCATGAAAACAAAACAAAAATTTCCCTTATATAATATTGTTAATTGCTTTGATATCGGAGTTAACTGCAAAAAGTCATTAAACATGCTTTTTCTCTTACTTCATGTCTCTTACCTCATATATGTTTCGTAAAAAAGAGGAAACATATTTATCTACATTCTCCAAAAATTGAAATAATTTGATATAGTTATTTTGTTTCGATAACTGAACTGACTGTGAATCATTTCTAAACCTGTTTTTCCGCTAAACTCAATGGGAAAAAAACAGATAAAAAGACCAGTAATTTATTTCACTAGAAAAAAATATGAAATCAAAATATTTTTTACTTATTTAATTTAATTAATTTGTTTTAATAACGAAGATAACTACAAAAGGCCATTAAACACGTTTCTCTGCTTACTTTATGTTGCACAAAAAGAAACAGACACGTTTCACCCCAAATCAAAATAATTAATTAAGAAAATTTTTTATGGTAACTGAATTGACTGCAAAATGTCACTCAACGTGTTTCTAAACTAAGCTCTTTAACAATAGATAAATAACTTAATAGACTTAAGGTATCAAAAAGAGGGGAAAAAATTGATACTTATTTTCAAAGCTGAACCATAAAAATATAAAATTAAGTCAATATTTAATTACTTCGCCTTGCTAACTGAGTTGAATGCAATTTAATTATTACATCCCATAATCATATTTTATCTCCAAATAACTTATTTCCCCCTCACATCAAGAAGTTACTCTAATCAATATGGTATACGTCATCCACTTTTCCCAAGAACTTGATACCTTACAACCAATCTTTCTTCGATGGTTAGGAAGTTCCAAAGACAAGAGACTTAACAAAGATTAACATCCTGGGTAAGACGGTTACGTCCAATAGGATTTCCCTTCGGCCACTTTATCATGGGCTGGGGATAATCCCTTGGGAAAATCAGCCACGGAAAAGGTCTTGGACCAAACAAAGTTATCCCCATAAAGGCGGTATAATTTGATAACATATTGAGTCAATTACGTCTTTCGGCTGTGTCTTGGGTGTCCTTTCTATCAAAAGTGGCGAGGAATTTGTTTTCTTATTTTTTTGCTACATTTCGAAGTTAAGTTACTTTTCGATGATCTTGATGGATGATTCGATTTGGGGCAAAAAGTTAAGCAAATTATAGAATATTTGGGAGTGAAAAAAAAGTTCTGATATTCTATATTTATTGAGTTTTGGGGTTAAATGCAAGGTATTAATTGGGAATAGGTTACAAAATTAGGAAAATTTTGATTGTGTGTTTTATTTCATAAGACAAATCTCAGGGGAAATTTTATTCCTAAGGAAAATATATTAGATGACTGCAAAAGTTCTATCCCGTTTAGATGCACAGAAAAATTTATTAAAAAAATTCTAAAAATCTCATATATCACCTGTAAAGTTCAAATGGAACCTACTGCTATATATACTAAAAAGAACTATGGAAAGACCTATAATGACTATAACCTAACATTGGGAATAATTAATTTATTGCGCATAATGTAAGAATGAAAAAATATATATATTCATGATATATAGCAATTAGTTCATGATTATAATTAAAAAAAATGGAAAATGCTATTAATCATTGATTAAGTGAAAAAAAGGGAAAAAATATTCTTTATTTTATAAATGCATTGTTTTTAAATTATTCTAATTTATCTATTAAATTAAATTTAAGTGGCACGACAAGCCTTAGAGAGCCACTACTGTGCCCATCCCAGTTTTCTTGACCTTGGACTTTGGGGTGCAGGAGCAGATGATGCAGTTGGATGGTCAGTCGAGCGTGGAACCCCCAATGTTTAGTCTCCAAGCATGCTTGGTACTCATTTTATCAAACCATTGAGGGAATGAAAAGCTCAGTCAACATTGCCCGGTCTGAGGATAGAACCCCGAACCTGCTTCACGGGAGCGCGAACTGTTACACTCAGCTAGCAGACTAGCACTTCATTGAATATTTTTAATTTTAAAACTTTAAGAACAAACGGAACTTGAATCCTAGGAATTCTGTAAATTACAAAAATTAAATTTTGCATTAATCGGAAATCGTAGATAATAACTTCTTAGAATTGCAACAAATGTTTATTAGCCGCAACTCTTCTAGTTTCTAGGGAACTATAGTTACTATATCTACAGTGCTTAGAAAGTTACGACACACGGATGACAGTCATTGATTGTTATCCGTATGCTGAGAGCTAGAATTTACCGAACAGAAACAAAAAATTTCTTGACAACTTAATACAGACAATATTGACAAGCTATCTGTTGTAGTTTTTCAAATATTTTGAAGTATTTCCTTATGTTTCTATGATATATTTTTGAAGCAAAAAGCCTGTTTCATAGACATGAAATAGCGAGTATTCCATATCCCTTAATCCTAATTACTTTTGGTACTCAAAGGTTTTTTCATAAGCATTGGATATTTAATGCGTAGAATTTAAGATAGACTGTTATAAACTTTCTCGTGTAATGCCTAAATACAATATTTCAATATTAATCGAACATTTGGCGCGCATTTTCAAATCAAATGAAATTGATTTATTGAGAAATTGAAATTTTTGCTAAAAGATAGGGATTTGCGAATTATGCTCACTGCGACAAATAGTATGAAAGAATCTTAAATAGCATTAACTTTTAGAAAGTTGTAAATATGCAAAAAAATTTTAAAAAAGTTTTAAAACCTGCAGTTAGGTTAAAAATTAAACAGAACGACCGTTTTGGTTCGAAATCTCCTTAATTTAGAAATATGCGCGAAATATTGAATGTTGTAGAGAGAAATATTTCGAAGCAAAAATCATAATTCTTCTTTCTAATCGAATGTTAGGTAATACAATCTTCTTTCTAAAGACTCGATAATTTGATTCTTCATGGTACTAATCCTATTTTAAAAATGTGTTGACCAAAGATAATTCACAAGTATTAAATTACGGGATTCGTTTAATCCCTATTGATTGTAAGTCAGGACTGTTAAGTTGTAAAACTTCAAATAATAGAATTACTTGTACATTATATATTTCCTGTCTCAAGTTTGAAATCATTTTTCGATTGTGAAAATTAATTATATTATAATAGAAAGTATTGATTATATATAGTGTATAGTATTCTACAGTATAGTATTTTATAGGGTAAAGTTTCTTTTTTATGGCATGAAATAATCATTTTATAGTTCGAAATATTATTTTTATAATAGTGCAAGATGTCCACAATATGGTATTTTATATTCTAAAGCATTCATATTCTAGAAAAATTTAAAGTAACTGATATAGGTGATAATATTTTTTATTATATCCAATATTTTGTAAATGTTAGAATACCAGTTATTAATTTTCATGTAAAATATTTAATCACGGAGAAATATTTTTTTTCCTGTGAGAAATATTTCCATTCCTGCAATTTTTTTTAAGTAAATAAGGTTATACGTTTAAATGAAAAGATTTAACACCTTTTATATAAAAAAAAATATTTAAACTCAAATGAAATTTTTTCTTAAAATTTGATTATGTTTATAGTTTTAAAATGGCCAGCAAATGTTACAGAAAAATATTAACTAAAACCGGTCAGTAAATGTTACATGTTATTTTTCATAAGTGGCAGTCATACTTGCTTAATATAGTTACTAAATATGAAAAACATCAACTAAAAACGCTAAAAGCCACTAATAAATAAAATTTTACAAAAAATTTTTAAATATAGACGGTTGATGAAATATTATATTATAAAAAATAACTGTAAACGGTTGGTAAATGTTATGTAAAAATATCACTTAAAGATGTTTGATAATTATTACATGAAACCATTAGATTAAAAAATATTTTCCTCACAACAACTTTAACCAATTAAAGAGAATATTAATCACCATGAAATAAAAATATCTAAATATATTTCAAAAAATAATTGTGTTTGAAAATTCCGCAGTGATAAAAAGAATTCTATAATTTTAAAGCTATTACATTAAACTGCATAAGGAAAATGCATTAAAATCAACATAATAATGTAAAAAGCGTGTAATTAAATTCATTTGAATCTCTATAATTAACGAAATAGTCTGAATTAAAACCATAAAAAGTAAATAAATGGCTTAGACATTCAAATAAACATTTCTTTTATAGCTGAAGCATTCTAACACCCCCATAAACTAGTTCCGCATATTATACTTGCAATAAAAAGCCCATTTTTATACGCAGCAACTTATGTAAAAGAGCCATTCAATATTGCGCGCTGAATTCATGAAATTGCTCGTAATTTATTCTACTTCCATTGAAAGAAATCGGCTTGAGATAGCGATTTCTTCCTTTTTATAATGATAAAAAGTGCTTCATTTTCACCAAATATAAGTAGAATAAATGTTTACTACATCTTCTTTAAATAAATAGCTGGGCGGTATGATTTGTGATTTGTAAAAAATGCCGTTTTAAAGCATTCTGGGGGTAAAGCAGAAAATAAAGAATTCTTCTCTCTTTATTCAGTGAGAACTGTAAGTAAGAAAGAAAGAAAAAAAAACTAAAGCAGAAAAATTTTTGAAAAGAAAATCTGGTCATAACTTTTGATAATGAAAATAGAAGAATAAGTTTTGGACTGTAAAATGTAACTTCCGATGCTGCCATTTTCAATTTCTACTTCACTTTTGTAAAATAATCTCTAGTGTATAAAAATACGGCTTTTCGAGAACTAAACGTAAACGCTGGTTCTCTATGTTGGCGACTTAAGCTGAATGTTGGCTCCATAAATGAATTATGTAACAACATTTATTAAGAATCGCAACGAAATGTTCGATTTCTGGGATTTAAAAATGTGTGACATAATAAGAATTAAAAGAGAAGTAATTTAACTCGTTAACGTGACTTATATATAATTACATCAGTTCAGATACAAAATAAAAAATAGTTTTAACCCTCTTGATTTAAGTTTTATATTTTTTAAAAAATATCAATATAGATGATAACATGTTACGAGCTACATCTAATTATCTTTCATTCACTCACTTTCTCTTTTGTTTATTTATTTATTTCTTGTTACTTTTGATTTGAGCTCAAGCGCATACTTATAGAATAAAGATCTCGAGAGAGAGAGATGAAGAAATTTTTCTAAATCAATGGATAAAAAGTCATTCTTTAAAAGGTGAAATTTTTTTAAAAAAAAGCAATAACAAACTAAAAATTTTGAAAAAGAAATTTTGCTACGTTCATGAATAAAAATCAACATGTCAAATTTTAATTTTGTAGTTGCATTTCTGTGGGCTACAAAATGGCCCACGTGGTATTTTTTGCTTCCAATTAAAGAGTTAAAAATGGTGAACAAACTATTGAATGTTAAAAAAAATTTTGAGAGAAAAAAATATATGCAAAGTTTAACACCCAAAGCAGAAGTAGCAGCACTGGATTCTACGATTTTCTATATCGAGAAAAAAAAAAGCTCTTACGATTTTTTATATCGAGAAAAAAAATAATTATAGAGATAATTATTCATGTTCATCAGGAGTTAAGAAGTTGTGATAAATCTTCATGCTGTTTCCAATCTTATGATAGTCTGGAAAACTGAGCATAAACTTTTGTCCTGGTCGTCTTTTAGATAATATAAATTATAGTTTAATACTTTCTTGAGTAGATTTACATATAGATTTACTAAGTCAACTGTTACTATGAAAGTTGCTTGATATAACCAATAAATTAAAGAAAAAAAACAAGAGAGAACTAAACGAACAATAAAGGGAAGCGAATCAATTATTAAGCCCATGTTACAATTATTATTAATAAATTTATAAATTATAATTAATAAATTAACAAATTAGGATTTATAAAATAGCAAATAAGCTAAAGAGAGAATCAGTAAATCAATGTATTATTGAATCGGGCCAAGTTAGTGGAATTGGGCCAAGTCAAGTTGCTAATAAGAAGCGATTGAATTTGTAAATAAATAATTAGAAGTTTACTAGACAGTAATTTGTAATATGGCATCCATGTATATAGTATGGCTAAATTTACTTTTCATAGAATGTATTTATTCTCATTAATAGTATGGCTAAAATTTCTTCTTGAAAAATAGCTTCTATTGAAAATAAAGCAGCAAAAAAAATTTTTTATGGTATAAAATGTCCTGATTTTAATTTTATCTCTTTATATGAGGAGCGATTGCGGTTTCTACAAGCATGGAAAAAATGCAACTCTAATTTTAATTCCTCTTTCAAATTAAGTATTATTCCCCGTTACTAAGTTATGGTGTTTTCGCAGATTCTACTTAATTATAGAAGCGGCGATGAATAGCAGACCCAATTCAGAGTTTATGACTATCAACGTTCAACTCCATAGCCTTATAATTTTGAACCCAACCCAAAAGGCAAAGGAACTCGTAGATCAAGCATTAGGACAAACTAGCCTTCGTGGAGGACTTTTTGTTGGAACTAATCCACATTTGCGTTACATAGAGAAGAAAATCGCGAAAACCTCCCATGGTTACTCTGACAGCAAGGGGATTTTAACCCATGAACCATCTATCACTGAGAATATTTTAAGCCAGCATTTTGTTCAGTGCGAACCCGGAGCAAAATTCGTATCAACCAGCCACCGTAGGGATTTGAAACTGGGTCACCTCATTGGGAGGCAAACGCCCTATCTTCTTAACCACAGTGGCTTTCTCCAATTCCTAAGATCGTCAGGCTAAGCCAACGTAACCCAAAGTGTAGGTTGATAACTATTTAACTCCTAATGCCGAAAGTTAATGCAGAGAGGACCTCCAAAGTGTATACCAATTTGAGTAATTTGACATAAAATATATATGTATTTATTTTTTACGAATCGAGCATAAAAATGCTCAATTCGTAATAGCTTTAATGTGCATTTTATTTAATTTTATCACCATCATTAAACTTTTGATCAAATTTGTTGCTATGAATGTTCAACCAGCAAATTAGAAATTTTGAATCCAAGTTACAAGACACAGGAACTCCTAACTTAAGCTTTGGAACAAACTTCACAGAAAAAGATTTTTTGATAAAAAAAATAACTCGCATTAGCGTTACATTTTAAGAAAAATCTCCTAAAACTTCCTAGGAGTAACCCGAAGATAAAAATAGCAGTTAAACACTAGGTATATTTTAAGTCAGCCAGTGTTGGTATACGAATTGACCGGCCATAGCTGGTAGACGACGACCTTAGGTCATATTTCAATGAGATGCTCTAATCTCTGACCCACAGCGGCTCTAATATGCTTTATCTATCCTTATTAAGCTTCTGTTTGATGTATTAAGTAGTTTTAAAGTGTCATATACTTTTACACAGTTTTTTCGTTTAAACATAATCTGCCCTCTTTTAAATGCAAAAATAGCTTTTGTTGATGGCATCGTAAAACAACCCGTTTCCTGCCATCATAAAACAAAGTCCAAACTTGGGCTGAGAAGTCGGTAGTTGAAAAGTTCGACTCCAAAATCTGTTTTTTCATGAAAACCTAACTCCGTCTCTGCCTTGTACTAAACTTTCGCAAAACTACTCCGTTTTCAATTTATACTCAAAGATTGTATATTTTCAACCTTGGTTAAATTTCTATAACTATTACAAGAGAGTCGTGATTGCTCAGGGGATAGAATGTTCACCTTCCAATGAGATAAACCGGATTCCAATCCTAGCGATGACTAGCACCGATCACAGTGCTGACGTAAAAGCCTCAGAGAGACGGATCATGGGCTAGAGTTCCCTTTCCATCAGGCTAACTGTGGGAGATTTTCATAGTTTTCCCCACCTTGTAACGCGAATGTGGGTTAGTTCCATCAAAAAAGTTTTCCACAAAAGCGAGTTTCTCCCAATACTTGATCCAGGAGTTCCCTTGTCTACTGGAATGGGTTCAAAATTACAAGACTTCTCAGTTGAACATAAGTTGTCGTAAACATAAAAGTTGAGTCTGCTGCTCAACGATGGTTATATATAAAAAAAACTATTACGGAAAAAAATAGTAGATTCAATTACTATACCAATCAGTCCAAATCTCTTTAATCCGTTATATCAGTAATTATTTTTTCATTCCGAGTGCATTATAATAACCATTTCTAATAATATATTCATGAAATCTTTGCCGCAATTGAAATAAAAAAAGAATACTTATTAGAGGTCATAAAATAATATTTAAACTAGGAAGAAGAAAAAAACAAAATACTCTGTAGAAATTTAACGAATTACTTATGAAAAAAGAAAGTTTAAAATCATCAAAACCTGTTTGTTTGCTAGAAGAAAAAGATAGGTTTATTATGCGATTATTAGAAGCATTTCCAAGGATGATCACACATTCAAGCTAGTTTTTTTAATTTTAATTCCGATTTCACCACTAGCAATTCCCCGAAAGCATTTTAATTTCTTTCTCCCCTAAATACTATTTTTATGTGTATACTTTTCTTACTTTATTTTCTAAAAGGATTCTACAAAAATGTATTGAGAGTAGTGATTACAGAACACCCTAAATTTTTATCAAATGAAATCAAACATTCCCTTTGAAAGAGTTTTTTTTAATAAAATCAAATCCTTTATAGAGTTTTTTTAATTATTATTATCTTTTATTAGCATACATTTTATTTTCTCAACTGAAATAGAAGACTTGTGTTAATACCGATGCATAATACAAACATCAACATTCTATAGCAGAATTGTTTTATAATTTTTGTTTTGGCGATAGTTGGGAATTGTCGCCAAAATTTGCGACAACCATTCGAAGCGGGGCCCAGCTATTAGTCTCAGTTGACAAGCAGAGAAAAGAGAGAGCGAGTATTAAAGTGGAAGCGTCGGCGAGAACGGGCGAACAGGGACTAAGGTTTTATAATGAGTCTTATCGAAAACAACAAAATGTATAGATACTGGCATAGAAAATGGGGGGAAGGAAAAAATAGGGGGCTGGTCTAGAAATCCCCCTTTTTCGATTGGTTGCCTTAGAATCGCATCGTGAAGAGGCAATTTTCCATCATCCACCAACGACGGTATAAAACGGAGAAAAATGAGCCGGAACTAAGTCCGGAGTTGAGAATTCCGGAAAAGAGAATTCACGAAAGGGGCCATTATTTGCCTAAAAATTGCCCTTTTTCTCCCCTTGAAAGGCAGTTTACGTAAATTAGAAATAATATCTGATGAAAGGAAATAGGGTGTTTTGTAGTAATAAAGAAATCGCGAAGATTCAGAAATTGCTAATATTTACGGTATTATGATGTTTATGGTTTTATTATTTCTATGCATATCACTTAATTTTGGAAAACTATTTGTTAAGTATTTGTGAAGATTAATTAAATACGTATCAGTTACCATAATTTTAAAGCAAAATAGCTTATAGGATTTCCTCTCGTTTACTTTTAGTAAAAATATAACAATACTTACTTTAGGCGTACTGTACAATTAGCGTACACAGTACTTTAAGCGTACAAAGTATTACGTAGCAAACAAATGCAATTTTTGTAATAAAAAAACCATTCTCATGCGCACGTTTTAAATCATTCATTATTTATTGAGTTATATGTCTTAACTTGAAGTCGAGCAACAAAGTTCAAATCTTAATTGTTTTATTATTGTTTATCACTCATAATCATTTCATTTGTTTTTACAACACGTACTAATTGACTAACGGCGCATTCTCAAAATCCTAAAAAAAAAAAATGAGGTCAGTTCCAATAGAGTATAAACCATTTTTGCTTCGCAGAAACCTTTTTAGTCTTTCTAAAACAGAAAACAATCAGAAATATATTTGATTCCCAAAAATAGAATATTTTTAAAAATAGAATATTTCTAAAAATAGAATGCACTGTTAGAATTGTTATTCTAAAATTACGGTAAAATAACCAACAGCAGTCTGCCCATCCATAGAGCCGCTAAGTTTATAGTTCGAAATATTTCTTTACCTTTTCGGGTTTGAAACCGTTTGCAAATGGTAAAGTTAAAAAAAACCGTGATTACAAAACTATATGGTTTTGCAACTATTTACAAATAGCATGGTTTCAAGACCGTCAAAATTAAATTTGACTGGACATTGCAGTTAGGTTATGTTAGACTTCTCGTTAAGTAATGTTTGTTTGAGTTAGGTAGTGGTTAAGTCGTATTTTGTCCAGTAAACAATGGAATGCGGCTCAGTTAGTTTATCTAGTGGTGCGCTCTATCTCCAGCGATGGGAAATTCTAGACTTTTGTGTTAAAGAGCTCCATAGTGCTGCGATCTCTGAGTGATGAGGGTTTTTTGTTCCAATATTTCAGGGTCACTAATTGAGGAGTGCAGGACGCTTGAAGTTCCTCATGAAATGAAGAATTGGGGAAGTATTATAGTGCCATCGCTGATAATCGATCCACAGTTCAGCCGGTTGCTATGCAAAGAGCAGCAGCTTCTTAAGGCATTCACATGACACTTATTACTTTAAGATTATTGGGCATCCGTTGTTATGTTAGGCATTCGACGATGAAAAATACAAATATGAATTCGTAATCTCTATCATATAGCTTAGCTTCCAGCTCTCGAAATACGCTAGTTAGATTTTCATTGGTTGTGGGCCTAATTGGCGCGGAAAAAAATTCAGGTTGTTTATCCGTATCAGATGAAAACAGTCAATAAACGATTTTTCTCTGTTTTAACTGTTTCAATACCACCTTTTTTATGTTTATTTGACTTCTTTGGTTGAATATGGTAAGATAACACTTAAAGGAATTGTTCTTTAATAATTTTTTCCGTAAAATTTCAAACAGTTTAAAAATAGAATGTTTTAATCTTCCCTAAACAGAATTAAATTTAAAACAGAGCAATTTTATTAGATTTAAAATTATTAATTATAATAATATTAGTTAATTTTATTGAAATAGAAATAATTTTATTAAATTTCATGATGCTATCTTGAAGAAAAAAAAGGCATCATGTAATAAATAAACATTTTTGTTTTATTTCAGAAAAACGTTTAACGTTTCAGAAAATAAAATAAAAAAATTTTAATTAAAAAAATTTTTCGCTTTTTTTGAGAAACTTTATTGATAATTTTTATGTTTTTGATATCAAAACAGAAACGTTTTTGGAATTTATAAAAATACTTTAAGCGTCTAAAAACGAAACTAAAAGGCATTTTGTGACTTTTTCGAAACCATTTGTTTCATGTTAATAGAACCTATGTTGTAAAAGTCACAATTAATAAATGGAATTTAATAAAAAATGTTAGCACTGGCTGGTAAAAGTTGATTTCTAACTGTTATAATATTTTTAAAAGAATGAATAATAATTTTTAACAGTTTTTGACATTTTAAGAACGATTAACTTCTAAATTGAACTGGAAACCATTGAAAAAGTACTCTTTCTAGAATGCAATTTTCTAATTGAGTACACATAAACCTGTACAGCCTATGTGAAGTTGTATTCTATCAATAATCAGATAATTTTGGATTTCCAACAAAACAATGATAAAGTAAATTTTTTATTGCATTTTTAATAAAGAATCTGCAATGCAATATGGCTCATTACGTATAAGTAAAATTACAAAATGAAAGGAAAAGCAATATTAATTGATATTATTGAAAATATTAAATTTAAAAAAAAAGTAGCAACCAAAACCAATATATATGTTTTTAATTAAAATTGTTTAGATTTTTATTCCGGAAGAACTTAGTATATGTTCCCTCCCGAAGTAAGCTTTTTATTTCTCGATATACAGTTGGCCAATAAAACGGCTTCATTTTTCAAGTTCCGATTCAACATTGCTAGGCCGAGATAGATTTCAAATGTTTTGTTTGCTTTATGACGATTATTTTACGGAATAAAACTTTCCAAAAAGGAATTCTTTTTTTATATACCCGAAACGCTGGAAAATAAACTGGTATTGATGATTGTGGTCATAAAAATCCATTTATAAACTTGACAGGTGTTTTAGTTTCTTCCAAGAGCATTTTGGCAAACATGAAAATCCCAGAATTCTAAACGAATAACTATCCAATCTTTTAGTTATTTGAAGAGTAATGTTCATTTTAATAAATTTTATCAGTGGCATGGAACAAACTATTCCATTTTTGGATCACTAACTAATCAACTTCATAGAATTAGAATTTTGAACCCAACCAAAAGATAAGGAAACTCCTGGTTCAAGCATTGAGGAACTTTTTGGTGGAACTGACCCGCATTTGCTTTACATGGAGTAGAAAACCACTAAAATTATCCACCGTAACCACGAAAACCCATATTTTATGACAGCTCTATGTTCGCCGCTAGCTATCATCACCATCGTTAGAATTTGAACCAGTGTCATCTGATTAGGAAGTGCGCTGTCTGTCCCTGAGCCACCGTATAAAAAGTGATGTTTATTCTTGATATCTTGTACTTTCGATAAAACTGTAGAAGGCAAAAAGTATGATACATTATTTAATCGATTTCTTTTTTTAATAAATCGTCAAAACTTTTTCTGATGGTTTGATTGTTTAGCTCAAAACTTTTAAAGATCTCCAACTTTTCAAAAGGAATGTATTTTAAATATTATTTTAAATTAAATTGGATTTTGATCATACTTTAAATTTAGTATTTAATTAAAGTATTTTGTTTTTTAAACGGAAAAAAGCAGCACGTATACTTTTGATAATAATTATAATTTTACTACTTTAATTTTGAATATTTCACGAAACATAATTTCAAAGCACAACATCGCCTTTGTTTACATCGGTCTTAGAGATGGGTGATGATTCGTGATCAAATCCTCATTTTGAAACTGAATCATATTGTTTTCAAAGTGACTCAAATCACCTAATAAATGGTTCGAATTACCGTTTTAAAATTGATTGAAAACAAAGAAGCAATGATTCGATACATCATTTCGAAATTGATTTGAATCACCTAATTCTACTTTTATAAGATTTAGCCATTTTTCTTATGTTTTGAATCAGTCGATTCATTAATTCAAGTCTCAATATTTTATTGAATATTCAAATTGTAATAATTTCCAACTGTTTCCGTTTAGTTTTATTATTATTATTTTTTTAACTTAATGCTATGCAACTTAAAATTAAAAACTTCTGAAAACTATGTTGCTTTTTTTTAAATCTCAATTTCTTAGCAGCGTTTGGAACAAATTTTACTAAAGTCTCGTGTGAAAAAACATCATAAAAACAAATTTTCCTATTTATTTCAATTTATTTTTTTTATTTATTTACTTATTTTTGTAAATAAATATTTTCCGCTCAACGTTCTCAACTAAATCCACATCCGAAAGCAAAATTATATCACCAGCATTTTCGTATTTATTCAAGTACAATCAAACACAATAATTTATCACAAATAAAAAGTATTTAATCATAGGAACTAATCAGATAATTTAATGCATATTGATTAGAATCAGTGATTTAATTCGCCTAAGTAAATTGAATTGATTTTTTAGACATGAATAACTTCAATGATTTGTTTTGCTCAAATCTAGCATGTTTACTTTCAGAATATGTAAAGCATTATACTCAAGTAAGCTGGAATAGTTAAATTCATATGTAAAAAAACTGACGGTCCTATTAATATTTTATCCATAATTTTCCACCAACTAAATCTTAACCAGAATCTATTTTGATATGTATGTGTTAAGAATAATACGAATAAACAATATACGCAATCGAGGTGTGAGGGATTAGGAATAACTGATGTATTATGTGTATGTAATTAGGATTAAATGATAAATGCAAATGAAAACTTTAAGGATAGTCTATACATACAGATCAAAAGATTGCTAATGAACAGACAATGCCAGACTGGGTAAATTTTGATAAAATTATCCTACTGTATAATAATGACGTTTCTGGTAAAAAAAATCATAATGCTGGTTATTGAAATAAAAATATACAATATTTAAACTACTTAGTTACTTTTACTACTTAGTTAAGTATGTTAACTGCTTACCGGAAATTCTGAATTTCAAAATTATAGTTTTTATTTAGAGCATTCAGTAAAAAATGCAACAATAAATAAATTCAAGGTATCCAACTAGTTTCAAAATTTTTTTTTCACTATTAATATGAAATTTTACGAAACTAGTTTATTTGTTTTAATATTTGCAATAACTCAAAAAACTAGCAAAAAATTGTTTGTTTTTTTATTTATCATTGAAAAATTGGTTATTTAAAAATTATTTAAAGTAACATGAGATATCGTGTTTAAACTGGTGTAAAATGTAAAAGAATCTGATTTTGAGATAAACGCATTTAAGGACTTAAAATCATTAGTCTATCCAGTGTTATCATCTTGCTCAAAGACTGCTATTACTTTGTAGTGCAAACAAAATTAAAATATTTTGAGAAAAACTAAGAGTACATGGACCAATTTATAAAAAAACTCATTTTCGAAAATTTTGCTCAAATTCATCTTTTGCACAATACCTTAAATGGTTCAATGGTCTTCATGCTATGCTCTAAGCAGGGTATCATAATAAAATAATCAAATTTACCAAATTTTAATAAATATTATGAAACATTAGTTTACTGTTAATTTTACCAAAATCATTATAAAAGGTAAAACTTACCCAGCTTTTTGGTTTTCCCTTAGAACCAGAAACACGATAAATTTTATCATATTCTGGTATTTTTTACCATACTTTTTTATTCAGTGTAAAGAAAAATATTTGCCCCACCTCTATTATAAAATACTTGTTGAAAAAATATTGCCTGCACGAAACGAGATTAACCCATTAGTTAATGCGTCACACTAATGGTGCTTAAAAACCCTTGAGCTTTCCAAATACCTTCGGTATTTGTGAATTTTTGATCTGATTTTTAAACAAATCTACGTTTGAAAAATCACTAATATTTCCTTCAAATTTATGAACCTAATTAAACTGAACTCAGTGGCGCGACAGCCCATAGAGGACCAAAGCCTACTGTACCCATCTCAGTTTTCTTGACCTTGGGCTCTGGGTTGTAGGAGCAGATGTTTCGGTTGGGTGATTAGCCGAACGCTGAACTCTCAGTATTTAGTCCACAAGCATGCTTGGTACTCATTTTATCCACCCACTAAAGAGATGAAACCTTGCCTGGCCCGAGGATTGAACCCAGGACCAAGAGCAAGAAGTGCTATTACTCAACCACCGGGCGTTAATAATCTAATTAATAAGCGAAAAATTTCAGGATTTGTGGGTAGTCGGAGGTGATTTGGAAACAAATGTTCCAAATCATAAATTAATATTTTTAATTCAAAAATGTTTTTTAATATTTTTTCTTATGTTGAAATATATTCTTATAAGAAGTTATTCTTATATTTTTTCAACAATTTCCAAGAGATGTGTTTCTGATGTTCACATTTTATTTAAAATAGCAATGTAAATTAGACTCAACAATGTTTTTACTTTTTTTCTTATTTATCATTATTAAATGTTTGTTATGCGTCCTACAATGCAACAATGATATCATATCTCAAAATTTTTCTTTCATGACGAACGTACATTTCAAACTTAATTTTATAAATAGTTAATATAGCTGTAATTTATTTATAAAAAACTAATCAAGTTAAAAATTATTAGTCTTTTCAGAATAATCTTTGGTATTTACCTTCTGAAATGAACAGAGCCAAGATTTTAATAAAAGATCCTAATACCGAGGATCACCTTATCTCAGTTACCAGGAATGAGGATCCCAAGACATTTTCGGAATTCGTTGATCAGGTAATAGTTTACAGGATTCTGTTACTTTCATCGTAGTTCGATTCTGACTATGAAACGATTCCTTTATATGGCACAATGAGTTTGTATATATATTTTTTGTAAATTATTCAACTTAAAACTTGATAAGCTTTACTATTGTTAAACACAAGCATTCACCTCTGTATTCATTTGTTATGTTACAAATATGATAAGATCAATTAATTGCGCATATTGTAAGATTAATTAAATTTGCATATGGTTCAGATATGGTGAGATTAGATAAATTTAACATAACTTACTGTTCTAGTATGTGTTTTTTTTGTTCCAGAAGTGTTGCTATATATCTAAAATCAAACAGACGTTCAACCGAAAATGTAAAAGCGAATTTGAACATAAAATTAATTGAAGTAAAAACAGAAAATTAGGAAACGATTTCAATAAGGCCACAACGATTCCATAACTTACTGTTCTAGTATGTGTTTTTTCTCCGAGAAGTGTTGCGATATATCTGATATCAAACAGAAGTTAAACCGAAAATTTAAAAGCGAATTTAAACATAAAATTAATTGAAATAAAGACAGAAAATTAAAAAACGATTCCAATAAGGCCACAACGATTCCATAACTTAGTGTTCTAGTATGTGTTTTTTGTTCGAGAAGTGTTGCGATATGTCTGATATCAAACAGAAGTTAAACCGAAAATTTAAAAGTGAATTTAAACATAAAATTAATTGAAGTAAAAACAGAAAATTAGAAAACGATTCCAATAAAGCCCCAACGATTCCATAACTTACTGTTCTAGTACGTGTTTTTTGTTCGAGAAGTGTTGCGATATGTCTGATATCAAACAGAAGTTAAATCGAAAATTTAAAAGAGAATTTAAACATGAAATTAATTGAAGTAAAAACAGAAAATTATAAAACGATTCCAATAAGGCCACAACGATTCCGTAACTTACTGTTCTAGTATGTGTTTTTTGTTCGAGAAGTGTTGCGATTTATCTGATATCAAACATAAGTTAAACCGAAAATTTAAAAGCGAATTTAAACCTAAAATTAATTGAATTAAAAACAGAAAATTAGAAAAACATTCCAATCATGCACTAATTTTGAATCACGTGTTCAAAAAGTATAATTTTTATATATTTTTTCGTCCAGTTTATTGTTTTAAACAAAATAAAATGAACTAAAGCACTTTTTGGGTAACAAATTATTTTACAATCAATAAAAGCACTTTTATTACATCATGTTTGGTAGGAATTATTGTATAAATTGAGCTTTTAAATTGTTGATGTTTGAATAAATAAAATGAACTTTTCAAAGTTAATATCTGATATTATTCCAGAGATTTTAAATATCGTCCATTGTGTTCTCTTGCAGTGAAAAATAATTTGGATACCGTCTACGAAGTTTTGAAACTACGCTTAAAAGCTTCATTTCTCTTCCTAAAATATGTTTAAATTTATAGGTAATATCAAACGCACCAGTAAACCTCCAGAAGAAAAAAGGGTCGACGATCTACACACGTGAATCTGATCCTATATCAGTGCTGCATAATCATGGTCTTCTAAACATAGACAAAGCTTCAAATACAAAGAAATGTTCAGGATCTGAAATCGATGTAACATTTTACACAGAAGAAACTCGCCTAGGTGACCTTGTTAAACTTTTTTCCTCAACACATAAGTTTCGAAACGGGAAGTTGGTTTATGCGACAACGCAGGAAGTTGCACCTCAAGTGGCAGAGGAAGTTGAAAAGTTCAACAAGCGGTGGCAACTAGAATGTTCCCCTGAAATGATAAAAGGTAATATTCCTGTGAGTGCCATACTCAACATTTTCTGCATTTTTTACGTCAATCTTAGTTTATAACACCGTTTGATTTCGTTACCTCTAGTATCCTAAGCTATTCGAGTTGACGCAGCATGGTCATTTTAAACACAATTCAATGCAACTAAAAACTTTATAACTGCAACTGAATGGGTAATTGGAAATACACAATGTTACAAAACTGGTCCGATGCAGGAGGGGTGGATATATATATATATATATATATATATATATATATATATATATAAACTAGCTTAATATATAAAATCTAATGATCAGATTTTCACGTTCTAGGACTTAATCTTAATGGTTCAAAAGGGTGATATCTGATATGCTAATTAATTTGTGCAGACGATATTTTAAATTACGAAATTATACACAAAAACGTACTTTCTCTGAATAAACACAACTTTTTTTTCGACGGAATTGGATTTTTTATAGTCAAAATATAGGGGTAGCCGCGCAATCTAGGTAATATGGTCAAAATAATTTGGTCAGGTGAGCAGAAGTTGCATAAGACGATGCATCACTTAATGAATATACCTTTAGGATAATTGAAATTTTGCTTGATAGAAATTGGTCGAACAGTTTCTGAACAACAAAACTTGAAAAACACTCTTCTTTTTAAATTATCAAAACGAAACAACTATTCTACAGATTCTGTTTAAATGTTAGATTCTGTTACTAAATATTACCCATTTTATTATATCAAAAATGTATTGATGTTCCTAAATATTCAAAACTGTTTCGTTCATTTTTAAACCAATAGATATAGATAAATTTTGCGAAGAATTTTCATTGGAAAAACGAATTTTGTAATTGTATGCAAACATCTTTTGATTTCAGTTTATGACATACGGTGAAATATTTAAAAATTAAATTTACCGTTTAGGGGCATATGCTTCTGATAATAGAATGCAATAGACCTCAACGCCATTTTGGGGATAAATCCGAATCTGTGGATTTAAATTAGGGGAACATAATTTTGAAGTTTTACCACTTAAACAATTTAAATTGAATATAAAAACCAATCATTATATCCAAAGTGTTGTATATGTCCTTAAACAATTGAATATGAATATATGGAATTCGAGTGCTTAAATCAAACGCTGTTCAGATAGTTACGTTTCTTATTTTAAAATCTCATCATTGTGCGATTTTTATGCGATTTACATGCGATATTTATTTTTCAGATAAAGAAGAAGTAGAAGTAAAGCCTCCGTCTTACATCTCACATGTTTCAAAGAAAAAATCACTTATGGACATGCTGTCAGATTTGGACAGAGAACAAACACTTAAACGTTATGGAAAGACTTTAAGTAAGCAATTTTTAATTTTGATAAAATTTTACTAACATATTAAAGATTAACACGTTTCTTAAGTCTTTTACATTTTCTAGAGAAGGATAAGATATTGTTACATCGAGAGCCGCTGATCAAACCAGGATGTTACTGTGAAAAGAAAGAAACTACGTACGATAATGATTTGAGAAACCAACGAATAGAAAAATATTTTGAAGAGTCGCGTGATTTCAAAAGTGATCGCTATGTAAAAGAGGAGGCTAGCATTAAAGACCATTGGCAGCATGAAGTACAAGATGTTCCAGAGCAAAAACCAGTCGGTAAGAAAATATATCACGCTGCTTGGCGACAAAGATCTCCACAAAAATCGCCTTCCAAAACAGTTCGGTTCACAATGGAGCAATCATTAAAGGATGCCACAAATTTAAAAGTCTTACAATCACCGAGAGAGCATAAGTCCATAAGAACTGACCAACTTCAAGCCAGTAGAAAGTATTCGCGGTCGACAATTAAAGAACTATGCCTGCAGGATGAATCATCTGAATCGTCTGATTACCCGCGTATATATCAACGGCATGCTGTGGCTTGTGAAAACGAATGGCCTGAAAGACTGAAAGGGCAGAAGTGCCGCTATCCCTACAATGTACGTGATAAAGAACTAAATCGGCAATCAAAATTTCATCACTCCCATTTAGAGACAAATGAAGAAGGTGCTAGGTATACTGAAACTCTCGAATCTCATGCTGAAAGTCACAAGCCTCGCCATGAAACTCATAAACCACATTCAGATAGAACTAAAAGAGTGTCACCAGTCCCTCGTGTATTTAGCCATTGTTGTGCCGAAGGTAAGGTATTGTTTATTCAAATGATGATAATGTATATTCTGTGCAATATAATGTAGCCCAAAATATATCAGCTCCATAGAAATAAAGCTGAACAACATAAATAAAGCACAAAAGCAGACAGTTTCGGTTCTACGAAACACAGTCTGTGTTTTGGTGTTGAGGAAGGTTTTTGCTTATAGAACCGAAATTATAGTAAATCTGTTTTTGGGCCATAATTTGTGCTTACTTTTTAGTTTAACTGTTTTTTTCACTGTTTGTTATTTAGATTAAGGAAGGGTCAACTTTGTACAGTGCGTGAATAAAGTGAACATCGAAATGATGAATTTATGAAAAAAAATTTTGGTGACATTATCTGTGCTTTTTTCACATTGTTTTAGCTTTTTTCATTGCTTCTCATATTATTTACTCTCTTATTACATTACTTCATAACAATCTTACTTTTCTAGTTATGATTCGTCAGATTAGTAGGAATTTTTCCCCCTAACTTATCATGATTTGTTTTCCGGCTTTTTCTGTTGCGACTTCCAGTATGTATGTTTTTTTTTTATCTAATTTTTAATAGGATTTTAAACAAATAAATTGAGGTTGGTGATTATCGACTACAAATACATATTTATCAGTGTATCAGTGACTTGTATCTCAATTGATGATCGCAAGTTAACCAAATCTTAATTATAAACAAAATTATTTTAAGTCCAACGTTTTTAAAAAGAGACTACGATATCTTAGCTTGACTTTTGACTACCCTTCGTTCAAATCGTTAATAACTGGCACACCATACTGTTCCTTTCTGCTAGCTAAATAAACCCATTCAAGAAAAATTATAATCTTTAGCAAGTGGCACACCATACTGTTCTTTTCTGCTAGCTAAATAAACCCTTTCAAGAAAAATTCAAATCTTTACCATCTGGCACACCTTACTGTTCGTTTCTGTTAGCTAGATCAACCCATTCTGGAATGATTTTACTTTGAAAAAGAGTGATACACTGAGCATTATATTTTCACTTTGAGAAAGCATTATATTTTTCAGCATTATATTTTCACCTTGAGAAAGCATTATATTTTTCAGCATTATATTTTCACCTTGAGAAAGCATTATATTTTCACCTTGAGAAAGCATTATATTTTTCAGCATTATATTTTCACCTTGAGAAAGCATTATATTTTCACCTTGAGAAAGCATAATATTTTTCAGCATTATATTTTCACCTTGAGAAAGCATAATATTTTTCAGCATTATATTTTCACCTTGAGAAAGCATTATATTTTTCAGCATTATATTTTCACCTTGAGAAAGCATTATATCTTTCACCATTATATTTTCACCTTGAGAAAGCATTATATCTTTCACCATTATATTTTCACCTTGAGAAAGCATTATATTTTTCAGCATTATATTTTCGCCTTGAGAAAGCATTATGTTTTTCAGCATTATATTTTCACCTCAAGAAAGCATTATATTTTTCAGCATTTTATTTTCAACTTGAGTAATACTTCAGTATTATATTTCACCTTTTTTAGGGGGAAAATATTATATCTATATTGTATCTTCACCTCATAATTTTATGTTGTATCATTTTAAGTAGCATTATAAGTTTAATGAAGATGAACTGCTTATACTTTGCGGTGTTTCACACTACAAAGTAAACAGTACATCGTCACTTTTGCTAATTGCAAAAGGAAATTTTACAAGAAAATTTCAGATATTTAGCGATATATATAGACTATAGAAATAGCGGATGATCATAGAAAAATATGCGTTAGGTAAGTTATTAGATATATTTAAAAAATGAGAGTACACTAACAGGTCTTTTACCTATCATTAAAATAAACGTCGATTAAGTGATGAAACAGGTATTACATAAGTGATGAGTAGTATCATATTTATTGCACGCAACCCATATTTAGTATATACTTCCTTAAGTGGTTTACATGCTCTAAATATTCATTTTTTTAAATCACTAAATATAGATATATTTTTAAGAATAGATTGAGAGATTAACCAGTTTCTATTCCGTGTAAAAGGAACTACTATCAGTACATAAATTACAGATAGATTTTTCTCAGAAACGATCCAAAAAAAATAGGTGAACCTCTGTCAATAAATGAAACAAAACATTTCGTCGTAGCAAATTGTTAAATTTTCTACCAAATAATTACCACAAGTCTCTATTTTTAGTCATACAGATATGCAAATTAAATCGTAATATTAATTAAGCTACCTCTGTTTCAGGTGACATTTTTCTTGGCGACAATGAAGTATATTCAAGTGATTCAAATACTAGTATCTGCACCATATATTATGACTGTGAGAGTGAATACACCAAGAGGACTTCGCCTACTTTTAGAATAAATTCCGATTTTGAAAATCAAACGCACTGTTATCACGAGAAAAGAAAATCAGGTGATTAAGTTTTTTTCGTTTTAAAAATTATTTGAATAGTAGTCCAATCGTACTTATTAGAACAGTGAGTTATACTCACTTTCGCATTCGTAAAGTCATTTCAATCCTACAATATAAAATTAATCCAAACTCAGTCCGAAAATTATATTAGTAAGTCAGAAAGTATCATTTAAAGATAAATTATAGGAAACTTAGTCATTGCTTTGGTTGTTTCCATAGAGAAATATATTTAATTTTATTATTTTATTACCGTCGTTGAACAGCCGACCCAATTTTGTGTTTACGACTACTAATGTTCAACTCAGTAGCTTTGTAATTTTGAACCCAATCCAGAAAACAAAGGAACTTCTGGATCAGTACCCCCAGAGGTATTGATTTGGTATGGGAACTTGGAGGACTTTGTGACCCCGAAAGATTTAACATGCATCAGTCACCATTTAATATGCGGGTATTCTTCGTCCGGCTGGATTCAAACTCCCGTTCTCACTAACACGAGTCCAACGCCTTACCAAACAGGCTCTTTGAAGAAGCTGCGCGTTAATGAAGACAAAAGTAAATTATGATTTATTTTAAATATTTCCATTTCTTACTATTTTTCTTGTTCTCAAGTTTATTGCAATGCTGAATAAATTACATATTAATATGGATGACATGCATTAATCTCTTTAAATTCAAGGAGAAAGAAAACTAGGAAAAGTTTTATTATTTTAAATTTTTTCTTTTCTTTCCTTGAGTGAAACAGGTGATAAACAGGTTTTTTTTTGATGAAATAAACAGGAGTAAATAAAAAGGTTAAAAACGCTTTTACGAATAGTAAAACTAAAATTTAAGATAAAATATTTGGAATTGAGAAGAAAATCTTATGTTCATACATAAATGCTCAATATGAAAAAAAAAATACTCACACAAATTCACGCAGTCTGATTTTTATTCACTACCTTCTATTGAAATTATATGAAAAACTCAACTTTAGAACCATAAACCTCAATGCGGTATTATTAATTCACACAACAAATACAATCGTAAAGAAGTAAAAAAAAAAAATTGATACAGACACTAAATTATAAACCATTGCAAACCCTTCAAATCTATACTGTCAACTAATCATTTCCTTTTTATATTAAAAGAGGGCACAGGGGACCACTATGGTGAGAAAATTTTTAAATAAAGTCACGTAATGCCTGAAGTATTATCGTTTATAATTGTTTTTTAATCTATTTTAAGATTGATAAATTATAGTTTTCGTTGAGGAAAAACAATTTATCTCTTAAAAAATCTAATTATTGCATTCTATATATGTGAGTGAGTTAACTATTAAGCATTATATCTTAATTTATTCTTTTTAGGTGAAAGAAAGAAAATCACAGAGCGACAGGAATCTTTGCCAAATGTTGGTCTTTTTCATAATTTTAACAAATCTAAAAGCAAAAAATCTCAAAGAAAAAACCTAAACTGCTCAGAAATCGACGAAGTCTTGAGGCATTGCCATCATACTAAGAAATGCAGGGACAAAAAGTACCATCCAAAATCACAGCCAAAACACAATGAATATCCAGCCAAAGTAGATATGGAATGCTTTGCAGAATGCCACCAACGCAACAAAGAACGTCATCGAGTTGCTGTTACTCGTGGATCTATTCAAAATGTAAATTCGTACATGTCTCCAGAAGACGAATTACAATCTATGTTCATCATGAAGAACATGGTGAATAACGATGCTTTACGAGAATTCCAAAGGAGATACGGAAAATGCCTTTGCTTCAGGGATGATATAAAGCCAATACCATCATATCCTAGAGAACATTTCATAAAGCAAATAGAGAAATCTTATAGTCATAAGCATATGTAAAGCCGGATATTGTCAAAACAAGAAATTGGGCTAAATATCTCATAACAATAATCACTAATTACAATTAAAATTTTTAAATAATTAGGAGCATTTAAAGTTATTTATAAATTAATCTGTAGTGATTTAAAATAAACTGCTTAATCCATTTCATTTCAAATTTCAATATATACTATATTGAGAATTAAATATGTACTTTTCTATGATTAATATGTCTGGCAAAGATGGTGTCAAAAAAGTTTAAAAATTTATTTATTGCCAGTTGAAAAAATATTATTTAGCTTAAAAAAGCTAATGAATAATACATTGTTTATGAATTATACATTAGAGAAAATACAAGGTCGATAGTTCTATCAAAGAATTTGGGTGTCTATTTTTTGGTTCTATCCCTAGTTTAAATCTCAGTACTCAGTAACTTATAACGATTTTTATTTATTTATTTAACACTGTATTTATATTATTCACGATTTAAATATCGAAGCGATAGTCCACTTAAACTAAGAATATCCTCAATACATTTAAGGAACAGTTCTCTCTAATCTGCAACAAAAAACCTGGGTTCGTAAAATAAGGCCTCAGACTCGGGCCTTTTTTTTTTTTTTACATTAATTATACACGATAATATTGAGTAATTGGAGAGAAAAAGTGTAAAATACAGAATTCCAAGTGGCGACAGCACCAAGCTGATAATGTCAAAAGTGGAAGAATATATTAAGACATTTTTTTTAAGGTGAAATAAAACAAAATAAGTTATTACCTCGTAAGAGAACTGAAAGGGTAATCGGGTAACTTCAACAGGAAATAACATACATAATATTACCTTGAGAGTACCAAAACAGGCTATGGCAGCTGCCATGCATATCAGAGCTTCAACTTTAATTTGGTTTTAGTGTTTTGTTAGTAAAACAGGAGATGGCGGTGTAACGTATCAAGCTATACAAATAACAGTTTTGTTTCTTATTTAAAAAAAAACTTTTATTCACAAGCAACACAAACAGTAACATATATAAAGTACCCGTAACGGGATAGTTGGGTAGACTATATTTGAGGGTGCTCCTTGATTCTCGCCAAGTTGTGCTCGCTGTTGATCGCCGGAGCGATGCTGGGCGATGTTGAAACCCAATCATGATTCTGTTTAGTTTAGATTTTAGCGTTATTTTTAAATGTTCAACGGTACATGTAATTTCAGAGGTCCGTTAGTTCTACGTTGGATACCACCTGGTAAGGTTTCTTTTGCTTCTGCTCAATAAGATCGAAGGTATGTGGGCAGTCATAAAAAAGGACTTTAGAAAAAAAATGTCACCGCCAGTTCGGTACCACAGACGCCATTTTCGATTCGTATTTCGCCGAATTTATGTGGCGATGGAGGTACACAGATTCTATTCATGATAAATTTAGTCAGTATCTAACTGCTATTGGAGAATTCTGTGCACTTAAATCTGAGGATATTCAAGCTTAATGAAGAAGTGAGTTGTTTTTTTGTTGTTGTTTTTTTCCATTTCTTTCTGTGCTTACTCCAATAATTTTTGCTTCGATTCAAAATGCATTTTATTGGGCTTATTAATTTTGCTTATATTGGGTTCATTGCAATTTTATAGAGTTTTGACCAATGTTTTGTTGAAATTTTCCAATGTTTTATTGAAATATCATTATGTTTTGGCCGCCATTCCTGTTACCACGGTGTTCCGCCAAACATAAGTCGCCAGTTTCGCCAAAAGGCACCCTCAAGTATATTTTTACCGAATAGTTAGAATCTTGTAAAACAAACTAGAAAAACCCGTAACGGGTTATAAGAAAACTCAAAATCCAAAACAAAACTAATCCCTAAAAAAAAAAAAAAAAAAAAAAAAAAAAAAAAATCTCTGTTGTTCTACAAATGTCTCATTTGGGCTTAATTATTGCTTGCTTTTATTTTTGAAGTTATACTTCTTATGCGACTTCCAACAAGGTTGCGTTAAACGTTTAACGCTACATTTTTATTGGCCGGGAAATCACGTGGTAGGATCCAGTTTTCCCTCATTCATTTCCATATTGTTTTGGTTCTCACTAGCATAAGAATAATAAAAGTCATAAAAGTATTCGCGATCGCAACGAACTATAGGGGGCGTTGTTGTATGAGACGCTTACCTGCGATTTCCATATGAACCGTCATTCAGTTACTCTGGAGACGTCGTTAATGTAGCGTGTAGCATTGCAACGTTCCTTCTTTAATGTGGCTTATTAAATTTAAAAAAGAAAAATGCTTGATCTTCTTTCTTGTACAACCGAAAACAAAATGGTATCTCTTTTTATTAGAGAAGGAATATCCAAAACACATCGGAAAAATATTTGTACATTAACAGAAAAAAATATGTATATTCTTATAAGAGTTAAAACCTAATGCCCGAGAAATAGTATTACTAAATTTAATGATATAACATGAAAGGCCCATTTAAACTTTACATTCTATAGTTTTAAGAATCATATTAGTTCAAAAATTAAAATGAACAAAAAGTATACATAAGCCTCATAATTTTATGAAATTTAATTTTGTAAACAACGTTTTTTGACAACAATTTTTATCAAAAAATTTCAAGTTTCAATAAAAATCATTATTTAGAAACTAAGAAACGTAAAATAAAGAATGCTGACGAAACAAAAACAAAAAAAAAAAAAAAAAACAATTCTTTTTTGTCGCCATTTTTAGTGCTACGAATATTCGTCTTTGGGATTTGCCAAAAACAAAACAAGATGCAATTTTATTTCTTCAGGAGGGAAATATTTTACCGAAAAAACGAAAATGTACCAATTCCCACAACATAAAACTTTATCTTGGCAAACGTACGTTTTGGAAATGTTATTTCATTTGGAATCTTATTCATCAGAGTTCATATGGCGATATGATTGTTTTGAATCTATGCTAAACTCTATATCGGCTCATTTTCCACCGAAATCCAATTAACTATTTTGATTTTAAATAAAGTGTTTTATTTTATGAACTGTCGCAAAAATTTTAAGTGTAGATTGGCGGCACTTAAAAACCGCCAAATCTGTAGCGGCGGTGGCGTTAATACGTCGTAAGTACCGAATTTTTATTCCATACTTTTCTGAATCATATTATTTCAAACATTGGAATATACAAGAAGTATACATAAACACATAATGTTATACCATTTAATTTTTCAAAAGTATTTTGAGAACAATTTTTATCAAAAAATTATAAACTAAAAAACAGAAAATAAAGAATTCTTAGGATAAAAAAAACGATTTTAAGAATTATTAACATTGAAATAAAAACTTTCATATTGTTTCTTTTTTTATTATTCTTATAGTTCTTAATCAGACGTAAAAAACCATTCTGTAGAGAACCATCATCAAATGAAAAAAAAATATTTACAAGCAAATTTTTTATTGTAAAAATCATTGCATTTACCTGATTTATGATTCCCGGAGAATTCCAAAATGATAAGTTCCTTGTTTGAAAACTTTATTCTCAAATAATAGATACATAGTTTATACCTTCATTACTTTTAGATAACATACTACACAGCAAAATTTTATAATTGATATGAATTTGAATATGTAGCTAAAAACAGAATAGCTGAATTCTAGTTGAACTTATTCTTTCAAAATTAAAAAAAACTTACCAAGAAAACGATTTAAATTAATTAAGAATCAGCACAAATGGCACTATTTCAAGTAACTTGGATAATTTTTTATTGTTGTTTTCCGAATTATATGGATACAGAAATATATACTATTCTATAACGAAGAAGAATATGCTATAACTATTACAATTCTGTATGTTCTGAATTCATATTTATTCACTGGAATGACGAAAGCAATGTTGACTGCACTTTAATTCGTAATGAATTGAAGACAGAAGAAATGCATTTTACCTTAATACACACATCTGTAACAGTATCCGAAATCGGAAGTCATCAGTTGCAAGTTTGTTGATAATAGAAATAAAAAATTATTGAGGAATTTTTCTTCAAATGTTTGGCGTGTTCTGTTCCTGAAAGATTTACTAATATTCTGGAGATTTTTTTCAAGTTCTTCGGCCTTTTCCTTAGGGAAATTTTGTTTCTTATTTGCTGCTAAAAAATGGCGTCTGATTCAGTCAATGACTTTGATGGAACTAAATGAAAACGTGATAAATTAATGTCCGATATTTACAGGCTACCGCTAGACGGCGTACTCGAGCGTTGCGATCGCGAATTGTTTTTCTATAAATATTTTTTTTAGTTTGTTTTGATACCCGTATATTTTAATAGGGTAGTATTTTTTATTTTCAAATTTAGTGGATAACAATTGTAAGAAATGAGTGAAAATAATCCCACGGACAATGCGACGGATTTAAGGTTATGTCAAGGTACGTCTCTTGTGAATATCAATTGATTGTTAGGTTTTCTCTTCTGAAATTACATTATGACGCATTCACATACATTATTAATACAAATACATTTTCCAGGGCGAGACGATGAGGCAACCACAAGCACTTCCACTGGTTCAAGAGGTCGACGAGGGAAAAATGCACAATATTACCGTGATTACAGAGCACGGAAGCAAGCGGAGCGGGAAAAAGAGTCTTTGAATAGAACTAGTGATCCTTCTACGACTGCTGATTCTTCAACAATTAACGTCGCAGGTTGCAAAGTTTAACTTCTTCCGCGCGGAGGGGCTCCGCGCACTATTTTTTTATTTTATTTATCTCTTTATGTGTTTAGTTTATTTTATTCATGCTTTAGCCAGCCCGTTATTTTTTTAATATTTTTACTTTTATTCATGCTTTTGCTAGCCAATTATTTTTTAATATTTTTAGACTTTATAACGGTTTGGAGAGAAAAAGTACAAAACACACAATTCCTAATCCTGACAGCACCAAGCTTTTAACGCCAAAACTGGAAGAATATATTAAGAAAAAAATATATTTGAAAAATTTTAGGTGAAATAAAACAAAATAAGTTACCGAATAGATTACCACAATAATGTAAATCCAAAATACTTTAACAGGAAATGACATACAAAATACAGTCAAACCCAGTTATAGTGAACATGATTTATAGTGAACTGCAGGATAAAATGAACAAATTGTTCGCTCCCGTGCCTTGCTAAATATATATAATATTATTTTTTGTGGATATAGTGAATCAAAAGATGAGAGGAAATTGGATATTATGAACCTTTTCTGTCTTCGACTGATATTTTTTTCTTCATTTTTTGATAACTTTGAAGTTTCTACATAAAATACATAGACCGATTTTTAAATCCATCTATTGAGAGGAATGTAGCCATAGGCATTTTTCTTGATTGCTTTCTCTACCTCATGAGAATACTTGTACTAGTTTCTACACTTGTACTAGCTTCTGTTAATACAAATATATTTCAAGTTTTATTGAATACAATAGGATGTTATATTAGGATATGATTCAAACTATAGCATTGAAATTATACTAAATTCATAATTTCAATCATAATTATAAAATGTATATTTATTAATTCTATTCAGTATTAACTGTCAACCTCAGATTTTATAGTATGATCATGTATTCAAGGATTTTAAATAACTATATATCTCGATAAAAAGAAAAATATTAATCAGTCTTCTTAAATAGTAAAAATTTAATTATTTATCTTTGTTTTTATAATTTAAGTAAAAAAAAAAAACAACTATATGCATTCTTCAGTCTAAAATACGAAGTCGAATTTTGATCTTGCTTAAAAATAATTGAAACTAATAATTAGTTTGATATATGCTAACAATCCGATTGCAAATAATCTTCAAAAAATTCAACTTTTTTTTTATTTGACAAAGTCTCACTGTTTAAAGTGTAAAAGAAAATAATAATCGATTTTTAGCATAAATTGAAATCAATGGAATATTAAAGTATCTCACGATTAAATTTGCTTAGTGAAGAAAAAAAAAAACGTTTTTTTCTTCCTATCGAAATATGATTTTAATTTGATACACAATGAAAAAAAGAACATTAACATCGTACAATAAAAAGTGTTATCAAGGATTAATAATAGTTCGAATAAATTATTGCTCTAGAAATTTTTATATTCGTGGAATCAAGTCCCTTAGTACAAAAATAAATAAATAAATAACAAATTTGATAATAGAAGACACAAAAAATCAATATAAAAATTCTTTATTACAACTATTCAATAAGTCAACCAATTACATCCATGAAATGTACTGCTTCTTTTTTAAAAAAATATTTTTGAAGCAAATCAAATAAATCGATCGATGTATGCTAACATTCAAAGTGCAAATAATAAAGGAATGAAATGTTTTTATTTTTATTTATTTATTCGGCAAAGGTTTTGAGTTGAAGTGTAAAGAAAAACAATCATCGGCTTTTAGAAAAAATTAAAGAGAAAGGTAATATTAAAATGTGTCACTATTGAAATTCGCTTAATGAAAAAAAAAAAGTGTTTTCGTTTCCAAGCGAAAAGGATTGTAGTTTAATATACAATAGAAAAACAGAACATTAACACTAACAACGCTTCAATGAAAAGTATTATTAAAGATTAATAATAACATTCTTGTTCAAGTAAATTATTACTCTCAAACTTTTCATGTTCATGGAATCAATCTAAGTACAAAAATAAAAAGAAAATACTAAAACAAATTTAATTCTGGAAAACACTAAAAATTTGGCACAAAAAATGCTCTACTATTATTCAATCAAGTATTCATTTCAACAAATTACACCGATTTCATTCCGTATGATAGATAAATTGAAGCCTGGTTTCCGTGTCTGAAACGAAATTCTAAAAAGTAAATAGTAAAACGATTACGATGAATGATGAAAACGATTCTACCAACAAATTCAATTTTCCAATCGTCTGCGAGAATATATTGATAATGAAAATATGTAATTTTTTCCATTTTTCTGTAGCACGCATAACAAAATTACTTTTTTTTTCCTCGGACATCAAACACCACAACCCAGCTTCTGTTATTAACAAAATCAGTGACACGCAAAGGCAGTAATAATTCTAATTCGAAGCCCCGACAACTTCGATAATGAACTTCTTGTGGAAGTTGTTACGGAAGTCGTAATCAGTTTTCATTTTGGTGACATGATTTTTTTCATACTGCCGCTGGCTTCTAATCTGAGACTGATGTTACGGTCACGAGTAACTCTGAAAAGGTGCGGTCTCTATATTGGACATTAAATGTCGGATTATAATATATTACTACTTCTGAAATATATCATGAAAAAATTTCGTACCAATCTGTAGAAAAATAAAATGCATAGTCTTTAATGTATCCAATTATCTTTTATTTTTTCATTTTGAAATTTATAAATTCAATTAAGTATAAAATCAAAACAAAGACAAGTATAATAGATACTAGAAAATTTATTTAAGTTAAAATTAATAGAATTGTTAACCATTCCTTTTTTCGATTCAAAAGAAAATATCGGCACGAAATATCTAGTATAAAGCTTGAATTTGAAATTTAACTGTTATGGATTATCATAAAGTTGTTGCATATAAATTTGAATTTAGAATTATTCTAGTAGAATATTTATGTATGTGCGAACTGTGGAGTTATATAAAAGAAATCGGTTTCTTTAAAAGATCTCTCTAACATCCACATTAAGCCGTTCTGTTATACTGAGAATAGAAGTATTGTGAATAAATAAATAAAAGAACCACAGTAAAAATTCAGAAAAACTAACTATATTTTTGTTTACTTTTTAGGTATATTATAAATTATTTTATGATCATTTTTAAAACTATTAATAATTACAGCTTTTGACCATTATTTATAGAATACCTGAATACAGAAATGAAAATTTTAAAAGTTGTATGATACAAACAAACCTAATCATTTTCTATTCGTTTTAACAATAGCATTTAAAATTTTAAAATAATTCAGTTCTTAAATAAGTTGATTACTCTCAAATGTTTCAGATGTTTGTTCGTTTTGTAAAAAAAAAAAAATAAAAGTCCAACTCTTCGAATACTTAACTGATGCGGGCAACTGCTAGGTGCGGTATGATATACCAGAAAAACAACTTATTCAAAGATAGGAGGGATCCAGAACATACTAAGCAAAGTGACAGTTAGTAGGTACATCAGCTGTGAGCCGGTTTATACCATCTACGTGTATAGTTGCGCACGCTGTCTCTCAAACTTCTTACTAAATTTATTCTTACTTTCTATCTCAAAATATGTTGGCAGATTTAATCAACACAGATGTATTATCAAAGAAATATCTTAATTAAAAGAACAGTATTGTTTATAAATAGTGCATAAATGCAGAACAAACCAACAATAAATAAAAAGAGAAAATTTTCATCCCCCCAACCTCAGTAGTAGTTCCGAGATGAGGAGGATCAAAACTCTGCTCTGCTGCTGTGCCCCTAAAAAGCCTCTGCTGCTTTGCCCCTAAATTTTACTTTTTCCTTCCTATTGAAGGACCACACCAACTCTTGAGAAACCGGTTTACATTATGTCTATTAAAACTAGCCTTCTTCATGCTCGAATATTCGAAGCTGCTGCACATGTGCGTGAAATACCTGGCATCTTTGAATGAGTACGCCAATCGCTCTAGCAACGCTGTCAAGCATATATAGATAGCTACTGGTGGACGCAATTTTGAACAGGTATTGTAAGCATTACACTTGTCAAAAAGCTTTAAATAAGCAAAAAATAGGAACACTCGTTTCTTATTTTTTGTGTTTGCGCCTCACAGCTTCACTTGAGCCCACACATTCCTACATAATAAATTATTGTTATAATGTCCTGTACCTACCCTAAAAGTTTATACCATGAATTCGGGACCACCCTGTATTCTTTGACAATGGTCCGTAAATCTTATTTCCTTATCCTGACTACTTTCACTTTCTCAAACCGAATTAAGCCAGAAAGACCTAAAACCGCAACAGTTAATGAATGTTTCATTTGATCCCTTTTAGAGTTCCTCAAACAATCTTTATTCAATAAAATCCTTTTTAAGTCAGTTTTTTGTTGCTTTCAATGAAAAAAAATGACATAAGTTGAAGCATATAGTGAAAAAAGTTAATATTCTTTAATTTTCTTAAAACACACTATTTCAATAATGAATATGTTTAAAATTTTACCAATTTAGGATATTCTTCAACAAAACTGTTTTAGCAGTAAATCCTCAAACTCTTTATAAAAAAAAATTGTGAGAAAATCAAATGGTTATAACAGGTGACTCTCACAGCTTCATTTATTCTTTCAAGACAAAATATTCTACGTGGAAAATTAATTTCAAATTACACCAATTTAAAAATTCCACCGATTGAAATGTAATATATAAGACTGATTGATTAAATATATTATCAAGTAACTTTGAAATGTATATAAATCAATTCGTAATGTATATAAATTTAATAACATTTATATAAATCAAATCATAATGCGTGAAAATTGAATGAAAAGTTAATAAATCAAAATTTTCTCGCGGCGATGCTTATATTGCATTTTTCTAGAATTCTCTTCTGTGAGGGGAAAAAACAACAATACCCGTAATTGTAATGTACTGAAACATAATTACAAGAGCAAACCGTTAATTTATGAGATTATTATAGAAAGCTTCCTAACTCAATTCGGGGATTTTCATGGTGGTTACAGCAACAGGCTACGGACAAAAAGGTCCCTGGTTCACACTCAGTTGGAGCCAAAGAACATCTCTCTTACCCTCCTCCTACATTGGTGCCCATTAAACAATGAACACTCCAATCCCTCACTCGTCGACAGATGGTAGCACTATACTATTTCGTCTTGATTCTATCAGTTAAGTGACCACAAAATTGACAGAAAGAAATTTACGGGGAGACTTGCATATTTGTGGTCATGATAGCTTTTCTGACATAAATTTAATTTTAAGGTCAGTGACTGGAATGATGTTTGTCGGTCACTGACATCAATCAGTGAAAGTTTTTAGTGAAAAAAAAATTAAATAAAAATAGAATAGATAAAATTTATTTTTGCGTCGGCAACGAAAAACTGAAATTTCAAGCGAATGAGCAGTTATGAGTAAGTCATAAAAACAACATATAATAAGACTTTGAAATTTAAGAGATGAAATGAAAGGTTAAAAATGAACATACAGACAGTTTTATATTTTAGTTTTAACTATGCTTATTAATTTCATCAGGCATATAATAACTTAGAACGACTACATTTAATTTTGATAGGGCTAAATAATCAGAGAGATCTTAAGAGAGATATGCGTTTTATCGGCCTCATTGAAACGTTGTTCATAAATTCACAATAAACTTCATTACTATGTCTTCTTTTTTTTTTGGGGGGGGGGAGGTTTATACATATTATGAAGTTATGTTAGAATAGAGAATTTCTAACTATTGCGTCTCCAAACAATAAAATTTATAATAATGCAGGATGCGTGCTAAGCATTCGTCCCCCCCCCCTCGGCAAATGCGATAAAATCGTAAATTCTGCGAAAAACACTGTGTTTGGGTGAAAGTATTGGAGAACGGTTTTTTCTAATGAAGAGAAAATATATAATCACCTCCAGACTGAAAACAAAAGGGCAAATGAATTTTTCTGAACAAATCCGGTATTTTTTATTCGGATGCAATAATTTCGGTTAGATACGTCGTATCACCAATTAGAATTATATTAAGTTCAGATAATGTAAGCAACAAGAGAAATTATGTAAGCATGATGTAAACTACTGTAAAATACAGATGACCAAGTTTATTGCCGGATCACACGATATCGCGATCTTTTCTACAGTTTGTTTCAATCAAACAGATTAAGTGGTAGCAAGTTGCAAACTATCATTCAACTATTTTTGTAAAAAATAAGTTTTCTCGGGACAATAGCGTAATGTAGATTCAGGTTTATGTTTATATTATTGTTCTAGTCTGAAGTTATCAAAAATTAACCCCAACCTATTCCCATTCCTTTTCCTCAAAGACGATAAAACAACATTTTCCTCCTCTCTCTCCCATTTATTGCTCATTTACTCCTTCCCAACTGCAAAATGACTCTTGATTTTAATTCGCTTGCGAATTTATAAATTGCAATATACAAAATAATTTAATTTATAGTAAATTTGTATTCTGATTCGTAGTTTTCTACGGGAAAAAATCAATCATAAAAAACTGTTGAGATTTGCTTTTGGCTAAGAATTTTAGAATTTAGCAGATACTTTTGATATCTGGCTAATTTACTGGAAAATAGTTTGAAGTCCTTAGCGCGGATCCTGTTATGTATAAAAAAAAAATTTAAGATATGCTTATTCCAAATGTGATATTCAAGTAACTTTGACATGTATATAAATCAATTCGTAATGCATATAATTTGAATAAAATGTGTATAAATCAAATCGCAAAGCATAAAAATTGAATGAAATGTTTATAAATCACGCGATGTTTATGTTGGATATTTTCAGAACTCCATTTTAAAAAGAGTACCAGCATACAAGCAAAGCTAGACTAAAATATAAATAAGTACTTAATGCGCGAGCTCGAAATGCATAGCAATCCGCAGTTCCGAGAATTGGCGAGCACAGTTGTTTGAACAATAATGAGTTCAACAAATTCACCTGAGCATTTTCAATCAGACAATTGCATGGACTAAAGAAGTGTCACTTCAAAGAAATCAGGACCAATTATTTAAATGAAGTACTAATAATATAGAGTTAATTTTCTTGTGGCTAAAAAGCGTTTTTTATTCATGGTTTGATATTCTCAAAGCTATTTTCTCTTCAGTCGCGTGATCTGGAAAAAAGATGATTGGACAAGCAGATTTCATGCATGCGTAATCCCTAACGAGGTACGACCAAGGCTTCCATCATCATCTAATATAAACCTCATTAATGCCATTTAGAAGAACGTTTTAAACACCATTTTTGAAAGTAGTTTGTCAATGACCACGCCCTTTCAGGCGATTGGGATTTCACGTAAAGAAATTATTAGCTGAGGGATTGTACTGTTTGTACAAAATCTAAACTTATAGGCCACTGATTAGCCTACAGAAATTCGTTGGCATTTTAAAATTTAATTTTGGCATTCTAAAATTAATATTTATATCTTGTCCCAAGGTACTTCATTTTTGATTAAAATGCCCTTTAATTAATAGTTATTTGAATTACACCGTAAAAAAATATTAAATTATTTATGTTGCCAGGGAATTTTGGATCAATTCAAGAACTTTTTATAAAGGAAAGAAAATTATAAAGGTTTTATTTTCGTTCTGTTCAGTGAAAAGATGGCGTGCTTTAGTTTCTGGTGATCGAAGAAAAATAAAAATCTGTTCTTAACCTTTTATATGAAACTGCTTACTAAAAGATAATTTAGATTTCAAAATTAAATAAACATCTAATGTCCTTTAATAATACCTTATTAAGGGAAATATAGTTAAATGCTTTTCTTCGATGCTTGTCATTATTATTTCGAGGAAAGAAAAACAATATTTTACAGGGGTTACTTTCTGTAGCATAAAGAGCTTTTCTGAAATTGAAATACAATTGTCATTATATAATTTAATTAATAATGTAAAACCTATTTGAACATGCGAAAAATCATCGTCACTTAAAATAACAAGTTAATTTTGTTTCATTTTAAGCACTTTGAAATTAAAACCTTAAATTCGACCATATGGAAGAAATACAAATGTAAAATGGTTCGATTTTAAATTTGTATTAGATAAGAAGAATATTCAAAAATTAAGAGCTCGCAAATTCTGTTTGATTTCCATTTGTGTATTAAAATTTAAAGTTAAGAAAAAGCTGAATTCAGACATACCTAGAGTAAGCCATAAGACTTCAAAATGCTGAAAAAATATATTCTCAAAATATTAATAATTATTGGACAAATACAAATTATTGGAGGAAAACTTTCCCCAACATAATCCTAAGTAATTTTCTCATAATTTATTCGCATTTCGATATTTTGAAGAAAAAATTTCACAGATTGAAACTCCATCGCTTACTCTATAAACTATGTATGTTTGAATTCACTTTTTTTAAACTTAAATTTTTTAATTACTTATGGAGGTGAAAGAGAATTTGTCGAGAAGGGTTTCTCCAGTGGTATAGCATCCTCTTAACACAAAGGACGATGTGTTTCTGAATAATTTAGAATACTTAACATAATCATTCGAAGCCTACCAGACTGAAAAAAACAAATATAAGGAGACACCACCCGACACAGAGAAAGAATCTATGGAGTAAATAATACCTAGAAAGGGCAGTGATTGCTCGAAGGTTAGACTCCAGTCCAGAGGTGCTGGGGTTCGATCCTTCCACCAAGACTCAACGAGTTCGTGCAATATAAGTGCACATAAAATTTGTTTAATTCAATGTCCGGTGGTCTTTCGCAGAGCCTTGGGTGCAGATATCTGAAGAAATTTTCCTAGGTTTGAATTGAGGAAGTGGCCTCACGAATGAGTAGGGCTACCATCTATCCGTGGGGTTCTGAGCTAAAGCGTCCTTTCACCCTTGCGGCGCTCTATTGCCAAAAGTTAGGCGCTCCTTCTCGACGAACAAGCGCCTTATTGTCAATGAGCTACACCTTCTTTTTAAACAAACACCAACAGAAGCCTTTTGCAAATTAATTGCAAAAGGCGAAAGGCTGATGAGATAAGCTTGTCCATAGAAGGAAGAATTACAACATCCATTCCAATTGCCCATGCCGTAAACAGGGTTTTCTGTATTCCCCAACAATAATATACATTTTTAGAATCCTTGCTAAAAATAAAGCAAAAATTAATGCGCAAAAGGACCCACAGTTTAAGCAAGAAAAAAGAATTACGTCTTCGAAATACGATGAATGACTCTTGAAGAAAACAAGAGTGAAAACATTAAAGCTGTTGATTAATTGATGAAACTTGCAAGAGTTTCCAATAATCAATTTTCAACTCCCTGCTGTTTCTTCGGACAATCATACATTTTTCAACGTCTTTAACACCGCCTTCCTCGAATGTGGTTCGCATAATTACTATAACGTTTTTGTTTTTGAAACGCTTTAAATATACAGGGTGTTCCAAAATTATCTTTACAACTTCAAAAATTCATAACTTCGAACATAAACACGATATTTATATTCTGTCTTTTGCATGTATTACTGCAACTAATAAAGTTTTTTTTTTCAATAGGCTGAAAAGTTATAAGTGAGAATGTGGACACCACAACAGAAAGCTCAATGCGTCTCATGGTTCATAGAGACGAAATCAGATACACAGGTTCAACGGAACTTCAGGACAAATTTCCAAAGAGACCCAATACAATCCAGACCCTCCATCCGTGCATGGCACACAAGCTTCATGAGCACCGAATCAGTATTGCATAAAAGTGGAGCCGGACGTCCCAGCACAAGTCCAGAAAATGTGGAGCGAATACGGCCATGAGACGCATTGAGCTTTCTGTTGTGGTGTCCACATCCTCACTTATAACTTTTCAGCCTATTTAAAAAAAACTTTATTAGTTGCAAAAGACAGAATATAAATATCTTGTTTATGTTCGAAGTTATGAATTTTTGAAGTTGTAAAGATAATTTTGGAACACCCTGTAAATTGATCACCTATCTTTAATTTTAGCTTCATTTCTGACAAGGTTTCTAAAAATATAAATTAAAAGCAATGATTGCAGAACATCCTTCATAGAAACAGTCGCAAATTTAGAAGAAGAAAAATACTACACATAACAAGGAAACCTCTCCTCCAAACCTGAATATTTTCAAACAAGTATAAATATTTAATGTCCCCCAAACAAAACTGTAACTTCAACTTATATCCATTTAATGGCAGAAATATCTTTTATATTACCCCTCTAAAACCTATTAATGTCAAATTAGTGACTTTTGTAACGAGCGCCTCGGGGACGAAGGGAACTGTATTATTTATTAACAGAGCGTGAAACATACTACTGCCACCGCTCACTAATAACAGGTTTTAATTGTCTGGACTTGCCCCCTATTGACCATCCGGTACCATTAGAGACTTATATTATACTTTCTAACAATTTAACGGCCGGATGAATTGCAAAGAAATCTATGTTTTTACTTTTCCTTTGCGTAATTATTCTTCGGATTTTGGTCACTAACTTATTCTCATAAAACTATATTGCCGATAATCTAAATGGGTTAATTATCATAATAGGTCAAAAATAGACTACTTAAGAGAAGTTATATTATTATTTTTATTTTCATTGTTGAGGGTTATATGGAGAAAATGAAAAAAATAATTAACTAACATGTAATTAATGAAACATATTTTAATATTTTAAATAATAAATATAAAATAAAACTAATATGTTGAAAAGAGTAATAGTATTAAAAATTAACAAATATATATAACAATAAAGAGGCAAAAAGGAGTAAAGAAAAGAGACATTAATGAAGAAAATTAACAAATATGAAATTTATGAACTGCGCATAAGCGGCAAGTACATAGAATCCATAAAATAAGATAAAAATATAAAGATAAGAAGGAAAAATATTTTTAAAAAAAAGGAAAATTATAAAAAATTAATTTTTTTTATTAAAAAAATGTTTAAAAAATTAAAAAGGTTAGAATAAAAATAATGGAAAGATTATAATGTCGTCGTCAGCTTACACGATTACATCCGCAAATTAGAGTACTTCCTAATATTGTCTTAATGTAGTCAAAGCAAATAATTTCAATACAATAGTGTAAGATTTTAATTTCTTCAATTGTCTCTGAAAAAAATTTAATTTTTAATAGTTTCTCTTCCTTTTTTAAAAACATTAACAACATATTTTTCCTTTGTATTTTTGTCATATACATTATGTATGATAAAAATACAAATATTTTGTATTTATTCTCCAGCAAAATTTTTTCTGAATGCTTGAGAAAACACCAAGGAAAAATTCTTCATCCATTGAAAATCCTTGCAGAAAATTTAAATAGATGGACCCCCCCCCCCCTCTTATACACTATTTTATGAAATCTCACTTTTAAATAATATGCTATTTCACTACGCTTTTATTAATTCGCTTTCGTGTGTGTGTGAGGGTGGAATCTTTCAATAATATAATTTCGACGTCTTACGACTAGCAAGAACACTCAAATCTCTACTAAAACTTTTCACTTGATGACAATGCATATTTCAATTGTTTCCAGACCGCTACCAGCAGAATTTGCGGTGTTATTGTAACCGTAAAAAATTTACCGCCAATCGAAATTGTGGCTAACTAGAATTCTTAAATCTCTGTGGAAGCACTGTGGTGTATGATAATAAAGGATTCAATGTTTTTTGCGCCAAATAGATGAAAGAATGTATCTCCAAAATGCAATGTATCATTACATTTTTGAAGTTTATACTGTATAGCCTCATAAGTTTCAATCGTTTTCTGATAACTTCAAGCAGAATATTCATATTATAGCCAATGGGAATAATCCAAAATCAAGAAACATTAACTGACAAGTCTAGAATGAAATCTTACTACGTGATCTGAGATATGATGACGTATCAAGTTTCCAGACCGCTGTAAGTAGAATTTATCGACGAAAAAAAAATTACATTCATATCCAGGCTAGCTAGAGTGACGAAATCTCAACTACAGCTCTTTGTTAAATTAAAATAATTTTCTAAATATCGCAAGCAAAAGGCATTATGTGTCTCCATTTTATTGCCGAAAATTCAACCATTTTCCGACAAAAACTGGCTGACACAAAAAACTAAAATAAACAGAAACTTTAAAAATTCGCTTTTAATCACATCTTAAACAAACAAAAGAAACCGCATAATAAACTTCGTAACAGATTTCATCTTAATCGAAAGTAATAAACTTCACTTTTTTCGTTTTTGATATGAAAAATAAAAAAAAAACGAATGATTATCTCATTTTAAGTTCCACTTAAAAACGTGTAGTTTTTTTTATATTTATTGCTATCTCGAGTTAGCAATTACAATTCCTGACTATTAAGGTTCAGTTTTACGAATCTTTAGCCAATGAGTTCTCTCTATAATAATTAAAAATAAAATGGCTCCAAGAAATATTAGTTAGAAGAAAAACTAGTGTTTTATGAAAATAAAAAGTGATGTGATTTTATTGTTTCTATAAAATATGCATAGCGCATGTGATCTAACTTTTTGAGATTTTAACACTTATTCCAACGCTGCACGTTTGGATCTAACAAAAAAAAAAAAAAAAATGAAAATCGTTAATTGATTTTAATGATCGTTATTTAAAGGGGACTAATCAAATTAATTTAATCAAATAATTATTTTTTTAAAAATAGCTCTTCGTCTAGGAAAATAAAAAAAGAAAGCGTCAGTTTGAGTGATTTAAATGTGAAAGCCGACCGAACTGTGCCATCCACTTTTTAGGTCAGAGAGCTGACCTCACATCAGAAAGGTCCTGGGTTTAAATCCCGGACAAAGCATAGGTGTTCTTTCATTCTCTGGTACTACCTGCCCTTACAGTGGGGGCAACGTTGTCGTTGACCCACCTAATATGGTGCGCGTGAAAAAGTGGCCAACAAATCTGCCCTACTGATACCTGAATGCCGAGTGTTAATCGGGTAGGAAATAAAAAGCCAGTCAGGTGGCCCAGCGGTCAGCATGCCTGACTGCAAAACCAATGGTTACGGGTTCTCTGTTGTGTGAATGTGACCCACTCTATGAACGGGTATCTGCGTCAATGTGGCGTGGGTAATACTCCTCGCCCATGTGACAGGTTCACAGGTGCGCTCCCGATAGCAGCACTTCCGGCTCTTCCAAGCCGAAGAACGAGTGGTCAGTTAAAAAAAAAAAAAAAGTATTTAATTAAATTGACGTTAAAAAAAATTAATTAAAACTTAGAAAAATTTATTTGACTCAGAGATGGAACAGCAGCATACTTATATTGGAACAGAAAAAATGGGTTTTAGAACAAATAAATTTGGTTTTTTGAGCAGATTGGAGCAAATTTTTTTTTTAGCAGATTGGAGCAAATAGTCTTTATATTCAGAGAAGCACGGTGCTTGCAAAAATTAAATTTTTGTGCAGATATAAATTAACATTTTATATCATATTTAACAGTTCTTGGAAGGAAAAAAAACACATTGATAAATAAAAAAGATGCAATAGAGATTTAAATTTTGATTGGAGACACCACCTCGAGTTTCATTGCATCTCCTGACCCCATTTTAATTGTAGTATGATTCAGATTATTATAATGCTAAGATGATTAGAGTATATTGCTTTTAGATGATTTTCTGTCATTCAAACTTTTTAAGAAATTACAACAATGAACCTCTTTTCAGGGATAACTTTTTATTTATTGCTGCTATTTATTCCCTGAACCATGATTAGCATGTAAAGTAATACTTTTAGATGAATAAATAAAGAATGAATAAATGAATGGTTGAATGAATAAAGAATGATTGAATGAATAAAGTGTTAAGTTGCAGCAATAAGCTTCCTTTCTAAAATAACTTCTTATTAATTTACTTGCATTTCCAGAACCCAAATATAATGTGTAACATAATACTTTTAGGGGGATTTCGGACATTCTAACGTGTTGTTACAACAATCAACCTTTCACAGGTACAGTAGAAACTATTCATCAAATTTTAAATACCTGAATTCTATAAGGGGAAAAAATAATAAATCCCAGTTTCCTTCATCCTGATTTGTCAGATATCAACAGTATTTTTGTTATTTTTTCTTCACTTAATTTAGTTTGAGGTCAGAAAGAACAAAGAGATTAAAATCATCAATAACCAGTCTTTTGTTTAGTGAGACAGGATTACATTTCCCTTCCTCTAAGAACTGCCTATAAGTATTATCCTAAAATAAAATAGTGTTAAATAATTTCAACTTGCTCTCATTGCCACCAACACAGATATCTGATGTGGTGTTTACCTTTAATATGGTAGTTTGTTATGCTGATTTCAAATCTGAAAACCGTTTTGCTCTATCACGTCAGGTTTTTAAGATATTGACAAAAATTAGTTTTCATGGAACACTGTTTAATTTCCATAGAATAGAATACTATTTAAATTTTAGTACTTTCAAAGTAATACTGTTTAAACATTGTTAATTTTAATGAAATATTGTTTTAAGTTTAGTTATAAATCTTAATGGAACTTGCTTGCACTAGGTATAACTACAAATTTTTAACAACTATACCACATATTACACTGAAAATTGATAAATTTCTTTGCAATGAGTGACGTTTTGTACCAAAACCACAGTAAAAAGCACTGGAGAAAAAAGTCTCTAAAAGAGAAAACAAGGAAAAAGAGCATCGCGCCAAAAAAGACTATTTTAACAACTGATACTTTAGCACTACATTAATGACCGATATGATTCAGGCTACTAATTATTTGAATGTAAATTGATATTTTTACAAAAACTCATTATATTACAAAGTGTAATTTGAAGCTTGGAGAAAAGAAGTTTTAATGCATATTATAATTTTTTTTTTTACTGTACAAAATAAAACATTATATACTCAATACAATTATTATACATATAATGTATCAATTAACAAGTTTCCCAAGATTAAATAATATGAAGTGCGTAAAGTTCTTTCCATGAATTTTAAATTAATCCTAATATTTAAATAATTCTCATTTTATAAGATTAAATATTTCATTACTTTAAATTATTTAACAGCCCAAATCAAATTGAACATATATCTATATAATTGTTAAATAATTATATGGATTAAATAATAAATAAAGTGATAATTGTAATTATATGGATTAAATACTAAATAAAGTGATGTTTTTTTTTCTAGTATTTAATAAATTATTATTTCCAAAAGTTTTTTTTTTGGCGGGGGGGGGGGGGGGGGTGAGGTCAACATTTTTTTCTTGTTAAGTTACTGTTTGCACACTAAAGATGTACAATAATGAAGTATACCTTAGATTAAGGATGTATTTTCAATCGTATAGATTTATGTGCTATATTTTGAACTAGAAATTTCGATAGAGTAAATATGCAATGTGAGTGTTTTCTTAGCTAATGATATTTTCATGAGTACTCACTGTAACAGTAACTGGCTCTAGTGAAACATTAATGGTTGAAGAAGTATACCTAAAAAGAGACAGGTGATAGAAACAAATGGTTTGCATATTTTAGAATTAGAAAATTTTATCTTCGAAAATGTATAGGGTACTAAGATAAACGCAACATTTTGAAATTTGTTTATCAGTGCAAACATTGGGTAGAGCTCAAAAACTCTTTTTTTTCTTTCCATCTCATTTAAATAATAAGTTATAATATAGGAATTTATACACATTTAAACTAATTTATTAATAATAAATAATTAAAAAATATAAGAACTCATTCAAACAAAAATGCTTTGTTGACATTTTTTTCAGGCAACTAAGTTTACAATTTACGAATTTTCATCAAAAAAAAAAAAGTCCTAGAATGAAAAAACATAAACAGAGTATTAAATTAAGGATACCTGTCTTAAAATAATGATATTTAATGACAACTAATGTACGTCATAAAAACCAAAGACAAAGTAAAGAAGATATCATGAATAGTGACATATTTAATAGTGAGAAGTAGAAATATAAATAAAACATCCTAAAATACAATTGTGTATAATATATACAAATATTTATTTCATTGACATCATATACATTTTACATTATTGCGCTGGTTTTCTTTTCCTTAGATTTTTAATCTGGCGTTCCCAGTCTTTTTTATGCCTTAAATAAAGCAACATAGCAGCTTGAGCATCTTCTACCTAAACAAATTAATAAACAATCACCTAATTAATGAGGAGTATCAGACAAAATACAATATTATCATAAATCATTTTCAATATTATGCTATGTAAAATTAAAATAAATTGCAATACAAAATTTTATTTATTTACAGGAGGTAATAAAAACTTAGGACCAAAATGCTTGTAGATTTTTGGAAAAGTAATCAAGAACTATTAATAAGGTAAAGTATCCATCCTATAAATTTGCATTAATCTACTGTAGTCCAAATCCTTAGTTCTTTTCATTAACACTTTGCTTGTAGCGCAATCAATCCACTATAAATCTGTCATAAAAATTTAGACTTCAGAAACATGACAGATATGTCCGTTATCAATAATTCATAAATTGCTTTACTTGGTTGGAATCTTAAACATAAATTCCATTTCGAAAATGCTAAAATTATTTCCACCCCAGTTACATCAGCTCATCTTGATGCCTTGGAATCTTGTTTCATTCACTTAAATGCTGATTCCCATTTGTTTCTACCCATAACGTTTAAAAATGCATTTTTTACCCGGATTTGCCTTTTGACCAATTAGATTTTTTCTGCTCTGTTTTTAATCTTCTTTTTATCTCTGCTTCTGTGGTTTTTCTAGTTTCGTTTCTCACCTTTATTTTTCGTTGGGAACTTAATGTTTTTAATTTCAAATCATTTTTGTTTCTTTACATTCTCATCTAGCAAGTCTTGAAGATGGGCGGCAATTTTTGAAGGGCTTGAAACATGATGACTATTATTTCTTGGTTGCTTATTTCTGAAGTGAATAAAGTTTTCAATCAGGAAAGAATTTACATTGTATGCTTTTTATTAAAAAAATATTCAATTTCCAATGGTGGGTAGATCAATAAAATAAAACATAAGAATATAAATTTGTCCTGTTGTACTTTTTTGTAATAGCTAAATAAAGGCACTCTGTTACTTACTGAACTATGTTCTCCACTTTGAATGTTACATCCAAGAATCATTGAAGTCAATTTCCTTAATGATGGGGTCTTCCCTCCACTAATTTCTCGGAAAGGCTTATACTTAGATGTGTCTCTGATTAATGAGCGTGGGTGGCTGATGAATAAGACCTAAATACAAAAAATAAGACAAAAATTTTAAAATAATGATAAAATAGTGAATAAATATTTCACAAATAATAATATAAATAAGTATCGTTAATAGTTATTATAATATATATTATAATATATATTATAGTTATTAAAATAATTTAAGTATTATTAATAGTTAATAACAATAAGTATTTTGTTTTATTTCCAAAAAAAGGGAGAAAAAAGTGCATAAAAATTTCAGACTGTTTGCCTAACCTATTTTATAGCTATAAAATAAATAAATGTATTTTAAATTAAGTCTGATAAGAATACTTCTAAAATGCTCTAAATCATTATATTTTTAAATAATAAATAGTTACAAATATTTATATTTTTGTGGAAAATTATGCGCCATTGTTCTTAGTTTAGAAACTGATTTATAACCTCCAGGAAAGACCACCACTATATAGCGACTAGTTTTGGGAGGCACAGAACTTTTTCTGTAGACTTTGTGTTGAAGAAAAAATTTTGGAGAGACCATGAAGCTTCTCAAAGAGGCAGAAATAGGCAACATTTTACGAGCATTTTCTACTATTGCTTAAAAATAAAAAAAAATTTCAATTATGCGTTTCATGATTCTATGGGAGATGCTTGAAATACAACACATTTCATTAAAAAGATATATAAAGGATCTAGCCTAGCTATAAATTTCATAACTAATGATATCAAATGACTAGAATATTTCAGCTTAGAGATTAGTTAAAAGCCCTTTTCTTTTAATATTTATTTAATTTTTTTACCTCTAGAATGTAGATCAATCAAATGAGATAGGAAATGAAAGTACTAATATCACTTGGTTGTTAAGAAAGAACATGTTTTGACTCTTTCATTTATTTATTTATTTTTTGTACAATGTGAAGAGTAATTTTGATAACATTATGACAATAATAAAAAATGTAAAGAACAATTCTGATGCTATTAAATAGAATAAATACATGGAGGAGGCTACTGAACTTATGCATTTTGAAATTATCTTCCCTTTCCCTCAAAAAATATATATATATTTTATAGACACAAACTTTATTTTAAATAAATAATTTAATAAATTCATGTTATATAAAATTTTACGCAAAAATGAAAACTTTTTACTTTTTAGAGAAAAAAAAACAGCACGGATTTTTAAAAAAAATCCATTTGTTATAAATCAAACTGATTTAAAGCAGCAAGCCCAGCGTAAAACAATTAAAAAGTTAAATAAAAGTGAAGCTCTACCATTATTTCACTAATTTGTGTTCACAAAAAACTTTTTTAAACTTTTGAATGCTATCAGTAATTTTATTAATTTTGCTAAAACAAAAATTTTACAAAATTAAGCTATAGAAAGCACATCAAAGCTTAAATAAGTATAATTATTTAAACAAGATTTTATTAATAGATGTTTTAATTGAATTAAAATTTCAGGATATCTTACATTAAAATCATGTTTTAGGTCATGTCCAACAATACGTCTACCTTCAATCATGGTTGAGACATCTGTTTGAACTTCAAACAAGTCCTTTCCTAAAAAAATATTTGAATAAAAACTTATTATATATTGTTCATTTGAAGTGCAGTTTCTAAATAACAAAAATAAAATATTTGAGAAATATAGATAAATGTTACAGTCCCAAAAAATATAATTGCATAACTATAACAGTGATAAAAAGCATTAACATAATATTAGTCGAATACTTATTCTTTGAATAATGGTAAATAATTAAGAAATAGTAAATAATTAACACTACATAATCATACATGAGACTAGCGCATTACACTAACACATTTAAGAATTTTAAAATATAAATTTCTTGTTACCTTTCTTAATAATTTTATAAGATTTAAAAAGTATGTTTTTGGAATAACTTCGAAAACTTATTTAAAAGAATAATTCCAATTAAACTTTTGAATGTATTTCTAAAGTTTAATTGTAAATGAAATTGGCAAATGATATAGTTTTCATAATAATAATTGTCCCTAAAATACCATCCATTTTTTTTTACTTAATGAATGTCACAAGACATAATAAAAAAAATAATTACTGAAGAATGTGCAGTAAACTCCCAATGTAATAAAGTTTTGATTATATAAAGCTATAAGCAACTAAACATTACTAATCCTTTCTTTTAAATAACTAGGGGGAAACAGAATAGTCTGTAGTTTAATTTGCAACATTGGGTAATGCTAAGCGCATCCCTCCAAAAAGAACTAATTAAACTTAAGGATCAAAGTGTAAAATTGCCGGATATATTCACAGTTCAAATATTAGGACGCTAGCACAAATGATTCTGATGTAACAAGAAACTAGTACATAGCTGACAACATTGGAGATTCAAAAAAAGGGACATTTTTTGTATGGTTCAATTTAGAACATAGAAGAAAAATTGTACAGTAATAGAAGAGTAATTTTGCAGGTGTTAGGAACTTTTCATTGTGAATTAACTCAGAATCTGACTGCATTGAAATTTTATAAAAATCGTATATTATTACATACACACAACACTATCGTATATTATTACATACAACTGCACTTATCGTAATAGAGCATTTAAAATCTGTCGCTTCAAAGATGTATTCATAAGACTAAGGCTTGATTAAATTTAAATTAAAGTAGTCTGCGTGAAACTATTTGCAAAATTAAACTGAATGAAAATGTGCTAACAATTGAAGCTAAACAATTAAAAATATTTACAAAATTTCAACAGACTAAAAATGTCATGTACAATTTACAATTGAACTTTAGAGTGAAAATATTTATACAGAACTTTTTACATAAAATATTAGCCCTTTTGAAAGTTATATTAAAGAAGAAAAAATGTAATAGAAATTGCAAAAAAAATTTGATATTTCAAAAATTTTTTTAAAAATTGGGAAATTTGAATAATTTTTGAGTGTTTGTAAGAATTATTCAAAATTGAGAAATCTTCCAATTCTTTTTTTCCAGCAAAATTTGCAGCTATACTTCCACAAACCTAAGTTAAGATAACTTAGTTATCTAAGATAAGTTAGTTAAAATATGAATTTTTAAAATACTTGTAATGATAAACTGACTGACTTTTTTTTATAATTATTAAATTTGAATTATTAGTAGCTGGCACAAAATTTCCAATAATAATATATTCAAAAATGAACACAAAAGATTACAGGAAATATTAAAGATTAACATTCAAAGTTATATTTAGTAACATAAAAAGCAAGTCATTGATACACGCCTGCTAATATTAATGCTTAATATGAATACATAAAACATTAAAGTATTCAATCAATATATAAATAAAACACAATATAAAATATTAATTTTATAAATTCATTAAAAATATAAAATTAAAATATCCTTCTAAAGATATCAAATAACTAATAACGATTAAACAGAATAAAAATGAATACTTTTACTAACTTTGACATTTTTATTTTTCAATCGAAATTAGTAGGTTTTAATTATATTAAGAATAAATAAATGTCTAATAAATAAATGGATTTTTGTAATATAAATGGATAAGAGCAAAGAATAAGAATAATGGAGAATAATACAGAAAATTTTAAATGCAGAAATAGATTTGATTACATAGGAAGCTAATCATTTATAATAATTAATAATATTTTTATTAAGTTAGTAATTGTTAAATCATCAATAAAAATATTTACTTAAACATTAATACCAACAAAATATTACACAAAAATACAAAGGCAAGCGCTACTAAACAGTAAATGAAGTCATGAAGATTTAGACTCCACAATTTTGAGACCAACATCTTGAGAGCGAAAAATGGTGTCAGTATAATGCACTGGTCGCATTTACTTTCCAAACAAGCTAATATCTAACAACTTCTATTAATAGAAAATACTATTATAAATTCTTTAAAAACAGTGAGGATTTAGCAAGTTTCAAAAGCAAATACTTTTTTTTTCCAAATATAAAGTGCTTTAATTATAGAAAAAAGGAATGGTAATACATATAACAAATACAATAGTTAATATAAAGCAGTAGTTACTTTATACTTTGATACATAACTTTTAAAAAAATATATGATTTCGAATTGCTAAAATGTTAAGCAACGTGATAGATAAAAAAAAAAAAAAATTAATATTAAATAAAACTACTTCATAGCTTGATACATAAAACCAGATCATCGATCACAACTGTGAACTTCAATTTATTTTACAATATTCAGAAACACATTACTCCCTGGAATTATCTGACATAAAATCAGAAAAAAAAACCTTATTGATTAACATAAATATTGAAAATATTTTTATAGAAAAATCGACAAAATCCTTTAATAAAATAATTCATAGGAAATTAATAAAATTTCAGGAAAATCCCTTGGTCAAAAAATTGGAATATAATCATCTATTACAGAAACATTTTAGTTACCTTTTCTTAAGTCTGAAGGCCTAACACCACTTATATGTGTACGATAATCAGTGACTTTCTCTTTAGGCTTTACAAATTCATCATAAACACATTGTCCATAAGCATTTACAATGGAAACTCTGGCAAGAATTGAGTCCTTTCCATCAGGTCCAGTTCCAACCATTTCACAATCCATTGATAGAACTTTCGTTAACCTGTTAAAACATTACAAATATTTCTATATTGATTTCTTAAAATATTAACAGGGTGGCCAACAGCATTCATAGAAAAATCACTGGACAAAATTTATTGAATTTTCCTGAATTTTATAACCGGTGATATAAATTTTATCATTTATTTTTTAGTTATGCTTTATTCTCATACATAAAATATATGTAATCAAACACTTTTACTAGCTATTAAAGTTGAAAATATTGCTGGACATATTTCTTTGTAAAAAAATATTATACTTCTAGTCACTGAAAACTTAATTTTCGTGGACTTAGTATTTTAATTAAATTCCCTCATTTTTTTTTCAGGCTGATAAAAGTCACGTTTTTTTTTATTATTTGTCTAGATTCTCTTATTCTGTCACAACCCTTATTAAAAGCAGGGTTGGCAGGTTTTTGACAGTTTAAACCATGGTTTAAACCGTCACGTCAAAAACCTCACTGTCAAAAATGTCGAAAATGTCAAAAACCTATATTCATATGTGAAATTTAATTAATACATAAAATTTATATATTTTTTATAAAGGATTGTGTTTCTAAATATGTTCTAGAAAAAATAAATTTAAAATTTTGAAGAAACACTTATATTTTGAATAGTAACCAAAATCTTGTACTTTTGAAAGCTCACATCGTTTGTAATATTATGTATTCATTTTCATGTGTTATTGAAAATCTGCAGTGATATTATTAAGAAATTTATTTATAACTAAATTTAGTGTATAGTATAGATTATAATACAAATTAGACATTTTTAAAGATAAACATTAGCAGTTTTGTACATTAGACATCTTTTAAAGAAAAATCTTTTTAATATTCTTTTAAATCTTCTTAATAATCTTTTTAGCATAAGACAATACAAATTTAAGTGCTTTCTGTTAAATACACAGAGTAGTTAGTGTCGATTTACAGTATATTTAGCCTATTCATTTACTATGCTGAAAATTTAGTTTATCCAAAAACTTGTGAATTTCATTTTGCTGAATACTATATAGTTTTGTTGAATATCTAAATATTCAGCTGTTGAATAATTACTTCTTGCTTTCAAGATATGCATTATTTCTATTCTTAATACAAGTGGGGGGGGGGGAAATTAAGAGGTAAAAATTGTTTTAAAATGATAAGTGTAATAATTATAAATAAATATAATATACAATATGAATTATATTTATCATTATTCCCAAATATAACTACTTTTAAATTCAAATTAACATACTGGATAATAAAGATATTCGATATAACATTAAATTTTTTTTTCATACACTTGTATCAAGTTTGTATTTATACAACATAACTTGTAAGTTCCTTATAAATATTAGTTATATGTTCCTTATATGTCAAAAATGCATAGTAATAAACTTTTAATTTTCTTAAGTATCAAAAAAAAAATTTTTTTTCAAAATATAAATATTTAAAAAAATTTTGGGCAAAATTTTTCTGCACATGCATTTGAATATAAATTTCTGAGATTTTAAATCTGTTATTTTACCTTAATTTTAATTAAAAAATATTTTAAAGCCTGCTGATTACCTATAGTATAATTAAATTTCAATATAATGCATGGCAACTGTTGGTAGTTTTGAAGTTTATATATTTTCCTGGCAAACCAGTATTATACCCTTGTCATGTCAAAAACCACTTTTTGACGTCAAAAACCCAACCCTGTAAAAGTATGGTATTTTACAAAGAACACAAATTAATAAAGTTAGATTATAATTTACCAAATGCATTTTTTAAGCTAAAACCAAAACAAAATAGAAAGAGGGGGGAAAAAAGTTTATTCTTGGTTTTCAAAAATAAAAAATCTTAGCTACGCCACATATTAATAACACAACAATGATAAAAAGCAATTAAAATTTTGAAAAGAGCTCTTAGGAGAGGAAAATATTAATCATTTTCACATTACATGTGGATTAGAAATTGATTAAAAAATATATTTTTGCAACTAAAATTTTTCAAGTTATAATTCAGAGATAGCAGAGAAATAAATTATTTTTTCTTAAGAAATATCAAGCTTGGAGATCCATATTAAAAAAAATTCCTTCACTGATAATTCACTTTTCAGGGAAATAAACCACACAAAAAATTTATAATACACATTTGATAATATTCATAGCAGAGGAGCAAAAAGGTAAATATCTGAACTTAAGGACACAGTATTAAAATGTAATAATTTTCTATTAAGAGAATGACACTTACTCTTTCAGACTATCATAGTCCGAGAAATCATTTGTGGAATTTCCATTTCTGCAATAGTAAAAAGTGCATATGTAGCGATTATAAAATACATGATATAGAAAAAGAGTGGAACTAAAACCTTGAAAATAAAACAATAATTTATGAAACAAAAATAAAAGTATAAAATAAAGACTATCTAATTCCTTAAAAAAGATGAATACAGAAAACTTAAATTAAATAAATATGCGTTCAAATTTTGTCTTTTTCTTTAGAAATGCTTGTTAAGAATAAATGTTTTAAAAAAAATCTTCTTAGGAGTTTAATATTTAAACAAATTTAAATGAAGAGAATCTTAGGATGCCAAGTTTTACATGTTTCTTAAAAAAATCATAACTTAATTCCTTCATTAACCATCACATAAAATATTAAATAAGGTAATTTATGTTCACTAACACTAACAGCACTTTAATACTGTTATCTAGCTTATCACTAGCTTCTTTTTACAACTGGCTTTTATTTTAAAATGAAATGTTGTTTTTTGGCTTTTTAATATTTTAAATATTACTATTCAAAATTAACATACACATATTGAAATTACTTTATTAATGATTATTCAAAATAATATAAGTAAAATATACTAGAATATTAATTTACTTTATCTTAAGGGCATTTAAATACACAAATAGATAAAATGTTTTTTTTTTTATGATTTTATTTAGGGGTGCACAACCTGCTGTCTGTTGATGCATATCCTGCGTGAGTTTCTGAACACAATAAAAAAAATAAAAAAACATTTTTGAAAATAAAAGAAAAAATTTAAAATTTTGAATTACACACTTGTGCCAATTTTTTAATGTGCTCAGTTCGCACAGATTCTAGTGAAAATCCACTTTGTTTCTAGAATGTTTTTTCCGGCCACATTAATTGCTTTGGAATTCCGTGTGATTTTCCAAAAAACCTGATATCTTTAATATGATATTGCTAAACGCCAATTTCTAGTTTGAGTAATCGCATTTTGATTCGCTTTATTTTTGCCGATTTCATCATAATTTTAATTAAATCTTATTTTCATTATATATTTTCATTCTATGAGCCTTGCAGTTTTTTTTTTCTTTTGTTAGAATTTATTTTAAAATGAACTTTTGTATGACATATGATAAAATAAAAAAAATTCTTTTTTCCAGGTTCTTTTATTTATCATTACTAATATTTTTAATCAAAATTATCATATTTACTGCCATTATGTCAAATAGGCATGCATATCTTCGTTATTCTACCTGCTGTGCAAGTGGCCCTATAGTCAAAAAGGTTGTGCACCTCTAATTGTAATTACTGCAACATATTTGTTTCAAAATCAAAAAAAAATTTCGGAAATTATTGTTTCTAAACTAAATCAATTTGTTCTAATTTATCCCAACTGTGCAGTGGTTGATGCAGAATAATTACACTTTAAAACTGTAATAAATCTCCCTTAAATTAGGTGCTTTCAATAAAACTGTACATGATTTGCTCAAAAAAACTATATTTAGCTTAAAAAGTTGGAATATTAGTCAGGGGTCTGTCCAGACATTTTGTGAAGGGTACATTTTTGTAAAATTGTGAAAAAATTACTCGTAATTTGTGAATATAAAATAAATGTTAAGTCACATTCTTTCAACCAGGGTCCGCTTTCGTGAATTTATGCAAATAAGGTCCGCTATTGCAAAAAAAAAAAAAATTTCAAGGAGTTTTTAAATTATAAAGACATACAAGATTATGCTCAACACTGTAAAATCATAATTAAGAAAATTAAATTTTAAAAAATAAATAGCAATTGCAGCTACTAAATTAGCAATGCAACATATAAATATTTGGTATTTAGCCTATACTGCTGAACACAGAATATTCATTTCGGACGAATAAAGGAAGAAGCGTCTGCCGAAGACAAAATTTAGTTCGTTTAAATCTGTCTTTCTCCCCTCCTCCACTCCTGGGAAGGGTTTATTCGACTAACAAAACAATAATGAAGATCAAATTTGTGAAGGGCCTGATTAAAAGAAAAAACATTTCGTGAAGGGTCCGTTTTTAATGAAAAGATATTTTGCGAAGGGTCCATTAACGAACCCAAATTTCTTCTAAACAGACCCCTGTTAGCAATTATAGTTAATTTTATATCATTCATATACTTATGGTGCATGAAATAAATTAATTTATAATTGCAATTTAAGTAGTCTAAAATGGTAGTTCTTAAAATTACCAAGGTTAAAGCTGTTGCTTTAATAAACTGCTTACAAAGTGCAAAGTTCCAAACTGCTCCAAATTGTTTCTAACATACAATCACATCAATGTAATAATTTAAATAACTAATTAATTGTATATCCTTTTTATACTATTACAGTTTTCAAGAAATATAAGTTTAAATAAAAGCCAGTTTATTTTAATTTCAGCCAGACTTTTTAAAAATTAAAAAAACAAAAAACTTTTTTTGGACTGGTTGAAATTTGCTGACCCTTGTTGAGTAACATACGTATTTTCTATACAACTTATTGTAAGAAAACAAAGAGCTTTTCTTTTTCGCTGGTTAGTACAGTAGGGAACCGATTATCCGGAACGATCGGGACCATCGCTATTCCGGATAACTGATTTTTCCGGTTTTCTGAATCGCTACAAAAAGCCGTTTTTTTATTGTTAAACACAACTAAAAAAAATTTTTTTTGGGAAATAATCTTAAAAAGAAGAAAAAACGATGGAGCAATACACTAATGATTATTTCCAAAATGATGGTAAGGTAAACATCTTTCAAAAAAGAACGAAAAATACTAAAATTTTATAAGGAAAAAAAAATTATTTTTTTTTATAATGGTGGGAAAATTTATCGAATTTCGTTCCGGTTTTTTGGTTTTCTGATTTCCGGATAACGGGTTCTGTACTGTACACTTAAAAATGAAAAATGTCTTATTTTAGAACTTAGAAATGGACAATGAGTTGCCATTTGTATGAATTAATTAAAACTACAGAAATCATCATAATACTAATATAAAACTAATAATATTTGTATTATAAATTTTTGTGTGTTTACAGAATTTTTAATGCAAAAGAGCTACACTATGTTATACTAACTTTAAAACATATGCACTGAATTCCTAAGCAAGCATAAAACTTTACACTTAAACATGTGCAAACTAAGCTTTCTAAATTATCTAAGTCAATATCTAAAAACTTTAATACTTGGTGCATTTTTATTACTTCAATTTTAAAATAATAAATACATAATTAATAAGAAAAATTTAAAATTTTATTACAACTTGTCTTAAAATAATTTGAAGTCATCATGCTTATCAGCGGTCTCTAAGGAAGTGAGGCAAAACAAAATTCAGACAAAGACAGAAACATTTACATAACATAAATATTTATTGACTAATACAGGTCAGTTTTACCACTATTTATAGATGACTTCACTAAAGTCCACCAACAGGCAAAATATTTGCCTTTATAGAAATAATGAAAAAGGTAGCAAAAATACATTTTTTTATACTTTCTCAAATATTGTATACTCTAAATTTCTATTTAATGAAACTCTATTATACCTACAAAAAAATTAATTTAAAATTTAAAAATGACTTTTTGATTACTATTTTACATAATTGTTTCGATTTCATATTTAAAATATCTTTTAGAGAAATTTATATCATGTTAAAATATATCTTTGATAAAATTTTTCCCAAAAATACACATCATGTATTTTAAATGAAATTATCGTTTGATTGACAACAAAAAATTTTAAAAAATTATCCTGAAAGCATTAATGTACAAATCTTGGATTCATATTCTATGTATTAGCATTAAATTGGCAAGTTAGAAAAACTACTATTGTATTAAGGAGAACTTAAAATCTAAAAATGATAAATCTAGAATGATCTGTTAATTACATCAAAATTCAAATACTCACGCTTCTGTTAGGTCAGTTGGGTCTTCTGGGCCTAACTCAGATCCTGACACCCATCCACTATCATTTCTAAAAAGAGGAAAAAATTGTCAAAATTTATTGGACTCAAATGGTGCAAAAGCTGCTATCAACTATACTCCATCAAACTGAAATGACACAACTAGCTAAAGGATATTATATCAAAATGCAATTTGTGAAAATAAGAGTATTGTTCTTTTTTTAAAAAATAAACAAATGAATCCAAATCAATTCTAAGCGTGATATTGTGTATTTGCATAAAACAGGTACATATTATTTCAGGGGTCTGTCTAGGTTTTTGTGAAAGGTACCTATTTTGTGAAAATTTAGACATAATGTGCGAAAAATTAAAAATTATATTAAAAAATCAATACAAAAACATGGTTAAAATATAGATTTATCGTTTCTTAAGGGATACAAAAATAAAATGTCAAGAAAAAGTATTTTGTGAAACTACCGTTTTACCTAAAATTGAACTTGTGAAGGTACCGCTAAACGGTAGTAAATTCGGCCTGGACAAACCCCTGTATTTACACTAGTCTTTTTGTTAGAAGTCAACAGCTGATCTTACAAAGCTGACACAGGCACTTTAAATTTATAATAGTGGTAGCAAATCTACAGTGAAGTAATATAAAGTTTTAAACATCACTCTTTCATTAGGAGTTCTGAATACGAAGACAATGTCTGAAAAGTTACACCTGTAATATACCTAGCCACTTTAACATTGAGTCCCAGGAATTTACCCCATATTGATTAGCTTAGTGCTTAAATAAGAAAAAAGCACATAGTTTTATGTTATACTTCGGTTGAAAACTAGAAAAAAAGCACATTTATTGTGGTGTGTCCATTTTTATAAATATGCATTTTTAGATATGTTCTTATTTGTAAACATATATTTTAACTGTGTTCGTTGTATCATGATGCACTTATTAATTAGCTGTATCATGATGCACTTATTAATTAGTTACATGACCGACAGATAATTTTTTTATTTATTGGTCACAAACTAACAGACCTTCAATCATTTTCAATACTTAATTTACGCACAGAACATTTTTGTAATCTGCAGCTATAATTAAATTATCAACATACTTGCTATTTTCAAAGCTGTCTGAATGATTGTCCATTTTTCCTTTCTTTTTTGGCAAAGTCGAACCAGAATGCATAAGACGACGTTTTTTAGTTAGCGTTTTAAAAGGTTTATTTTTATCACCATTTAACCTTTTAGGAACTCTCTCTTTTGTCTTTTCTAATGTCTAAATTAAGAGAAAAAAGGAAAAATTAATTTTAAAAAATCTACAATTGTATCAAGATATACATAAAAAACATGTCAAAATTGGAAATAGTAATTGACTACAATTAAAAGTAAAACATTCATTGAGAAGAAAATAGTAAAATGTAAATAAAAAAAAAAATATTATATATGTACAGTGTCAATAATTAAATGACTACTAAGCAATTGGTTACAGTTTATTAAGAAAAGTAACCTAATTTGAAGTGAAGTGAATCTGCCAGGATATTATCTATGTACCCCAAAGTAGCATTTTTAGCAAATTGCGAAAAAAAACTGTTTTGTTACGTTAAAAATCAAGAAACGTATTCTCGTTTAAAGACTATAACATACCAAATTCTATTTGAAAAACTAAACAAGCTTTTGCACCAGCAAACTAGTTGGAGTACAGCAATCATAAAAGATGGTATTAATGATAAAACTTTAGTTTTTTTACTTTTAGTTAAGTATAATTATTGATTCATTTTTAAAAAATTTATTAGCTGTTGACAAATATCAAGTTTAAAATTTAGTGTGTAAACAAAATTTTAAAAATTTACAGATGAAAAGGCATTTAGAATTAAAATGGTACACAAACTAACATTTTTAAGTCTAAATGCCTCTTTCGAAAACTTTTTTTTTTATTTTAGCTTCATGTGCTAAAGAAATTTTAAACTAAATTTAAAACCTGATAAGACTATACTCATTTAAAATTGAACATTGAATTTGTTTATTTTATGTTTTTACGAGCAGTATATTTTAAGAAACTGTACCTTGGAGCATACTATTCTTAAGAAAAAATATTATCAAACTTATTTAATATAAATAAAAGAAAATTTTTATCAAGTTAAATCTACAAAAATTCATTAGTATAACACGAGTTATATAACTATATTAGTAATTTTTAAAAGAATTTAAATTTACCATCCCAAATGAAATTAACTAGAGTTAAAACAATATGAGGCTGAAATTATTAGAGTAAATAACACAAAATTACTAGCTTTATAAGTTACCAACTTTTTGTAAATGCAGCCAATTCGTCATTCCATCGAAACATTCTGGCTTGACTACAGTTTCGGCATCCTTTTTTTGCGATTTACGTTTCTTCCTTTTCCTTCTGGACTTTTTAGATATTGATACTGGTTCCATTAAAAAAACTAACGTTTATTCATGATCCCACGAAATTCGTCCATGAAACACATGAAAAAATATGTAAACAATAAAATTTTGAAATTCCAAATACAGTTACAGTAAGACATAGTTTAAACACTTCTAAAGGGCCATTCTCACTGCATGTAAAAAATTCAGGGCCATTTAACGGCTGTTTTTACTGAATATGAAGAAACCTAACGAGCCATTCACACTGCATCTAATTTTACGCAAAAGAGTTTAGAAACTAAAGGACCATTCTTAAGGAAAACGTTTGCCCATCTCCGATCGCTGTTGAGGAAATTTGAAAACCTGATTGGTGAAATATAATTTCTGTCGAAAAACTTATCAATTATTTTTTTCCCTCACGGTGATCGGGGTTGTGGCAACTGGGATCAGGGAGAATGCTCTTTAATTGCAAGCCGAACCAATCACTCGCATATGTAAATCGCAACGCAAATACAGAAAACAGCGTAGTCATCCATTTCAATGCATCCTTTTCTGGCATCTCTAGAATCAAAAAAGCATTTCAAGTACAATTTTAGTACAATTATTCAAGTACAATTTTCTCTCATTGCATTCGCAATCGCACCAAAATACGCTAGAAGACTGGTTCATGTTTTGAACCTCCTCCCTTCTCTCTTCTTCTCTACTCAGATGTATGGGAATATACTACGATATTTTCTCCTCCATAATATTTTTCGCAAGTAGGTGTCAAAAATATTTTCCAAAAAATTCCACGAAATTTATTTCAAAAACTATGTTCATTGCATTGTTCAGTTTCATATAGTTTTCTAACTAAAAAATTTTGATCTGTTTAGAAACCGCCACCGAAACTAACGTAACCTTCCTGCATGACTGTTCGCATGCAACTGATGAAAACATATGAAGTATTGTTAGACTTGGAGAGTTCTGATCTGTGCCACCTATAGCCCATTTTGATTGCTAATGCAATTTAAATAGATGTTCTTATGGGATCGAAATAGCCTGGCTTTTACGGTGTTGGGCCTTATTCAAAATGTCATGAATTCGATCTGCACCCGCTGATGATTTTCCACCCATAAAATGGTGACAGGTGCAAGCTAAATCTGTCAGGGTCATCAAAGTCCTCCACGTTCTCATAACAAATCAATACCTTTGAGAATACTGGATCGCTGATTGATCGTGCGCGGGTTCAAGTCAAAATTAAGGTCTGTGGTGTATGAAATGGATGGTGTATGAAAGTGTCCTCCCTGTTAAACTGGATGTGACGTGTATTTGTTGTCTCCAGATCATATCCAAGGATGTTTCTCACAATATCCAATAGCCCATTGTGCAGCTCTAGCTTGAAGTAAATGAAAGTATAACTTTAAAAAAAAACTGAAAGTATTACAGCGTGTGCTTACACCAACTTAAAAGAGAATCATGCGTGACTCGTATGCAGTGAGAATGGGCCTTATCACTCATATGCCACATAACAACTTATCCCTTATGTTGATGTAGTTGTCTTATTTACAGTGCACTAGAGCTACAAAGGCATTTGGCTAGGGTTAGAAAAACAACCCTCAGAATGAGTCGAAAACATGCCATAACAATTTCGATCATTTACAGAGGGAATGGCAGCCTGTTTTGGTAGTCCAACGACGTGTGGTTGAAGTTGAACACTTTACGGCAGAACGGTTTAATTGGGTATAATATAGCCTACGTCACAGGTTGTGTTGTTCCTACTAAATTTAACCCATCAACGGCATTTTCTGCGAGCCTAACTTCAAGCCACAAATAAACAAACGAAGTGTTCGATCGTTTAAATAGATGCTCGCCAGATTTTATTGCATTATAAAGAAAAGTTATTGAAACTAAATACAACTAAATAAACAACAACAACTAAAACAAATAACAACAACTACTAATAACAATAACTAAATAAACAACAACTAAATTCCATTCGTTTAGCATTGCGTCATATGTTGTTCCTACTAAATCGAAGTAGTTGTGTTTTTTTCATATTATACCCAATTAGAACTGATTCACTTGTAATCAGATCAAAATGATCACTGACCGTAGTCAGTTATTATTGACTTCGGTGATAAACACACTGCTCTTCCTACATTCCGATTCCAGAAATATATTAGAAAGCATTCTCTCTGAACGTGGTGGCCCCACCTCTGTTCGAGGTAGAGAGGACAAGGGTACCTGAACGGGGAATTTTTAGCGGGAAAATATATTTTTCCAATCAAGGTATAAGATAACCTATCGAGCGATCGGAGGTGCTACAGCAGCATTCCGTTAAAATTCTTAAAGGAGCATTTTCAATGCATGCAAATTTTCGTGGGTGCAAATTCGGTGATTCAAATATAAACCTGATTAGAGGAATATATTTACCCGCAAAAAGCACCCCAATCAAGTGCTCGCTCGCATGTCCGAATTCGCATTCACGAGTTGATGCTTTGCAATGGGAATGGCACTTAATAAAAAAGCAATTGCTCTATCGGATCACATACTTAAATTGGAAGCAGTGAGAATTGTAATTGTGGAACTTTTTTTGCTTTCGCCTAGAACTGCACAATCGGCTTGTCCCGCAGTGGACTGATCGTTAAGACACGGTTCCCAGCAGATCACCGAAGTCAAGCATCACTGGCTACGGTCAGTGTGCGGGTGGGTGACCACTTGGATCAGTCTGCGTAGGGACCGAGGGTGTGCGGTATTGGTCCTCGTTAAACTGTGCTACCGTAAAGTGCTCGATTTCGCGCGCAGGTCGTCGGGCTACCGAAGCGGGGGTGCCATCCCTTCCGTGGAGGATCAAAATTGTGATGGCATGTCTTCGGATCATCCTCCGGGATGTTTCCCAGACCGTCGACAATAGCCCATTGTGCAGCTCTAGTGCGACGCAAAGTAACAACAACAACAACAACAATCGGCTTGTGGCGTAAATAGACAACACCCATCACACCTCACTTACACAAGGACTCTCAATAGGTGACAGAAGACGTCTTTAGACGTCATAAGCCTGAAAAAAGGCTTGTCAATTGTACTCCATTCCTAAATATAAGAACTCCATCTCGCAAGCAGAAACGAAAAATAAACGCAAGACGCAAAGAGTCAATTGTCACGTGCCTAGATTCCGACCTCGCTTGGAGTTGTCTTCACTTCTTCACAAAACAATGAGGGATGCGAGGATGAAACTGCGAGGACAAAAAAAAATCAAGTTTTCCTTTCTCTTATGATGTCCTTTGCCAAATGTTAGACGTCATGTAAATGAGTAGTGAGGATATTCCAAAGAGATGTCCTCATAATTTTGACACTTAGTAGAGGGGATGGCTTCCCCGCTTAGGTCCTCATGACCTGCACCCAAAGTCGAATATTTTACGGTGGGACAGTTTAACGAGTATCGATACTGAATGGGACTCTAACCCATGATCCGTCTACCACTGAAGATATTATATGTCAGCGCTGTGGTCGGAGTGCGAAATTCTAATCGATCATCCTTCCCTGGGATTCGAATCCGGTACAACTCATTGGGAGGAGAGTCTATCATCTGAGGGGGACTATCATCTGAACCGCCTTGGCTTTTCTAGTATTAATTTTATATTACAACCGTCGTTGAACAGCCGACCCAATATTTCGTGTTTACGATTACTAATGTTCAACTCCGTAGCCTTGTAATTTTGAACCCAATCCAGAAGACAGGGGAACTTCTGGATCAAATATTGAGAGATATTTGCCTTCGTGGAGGATTTTTTGATGGAACTAACCCACATTTGCGTCGTTCCATGGAGAGAGAAAAAACACGAAAACCTCCCATGGTTAGCCTGATGGCAAGGGGACTCTAACCCATGATCCGTCTACCACTGAGGATATTTTGCGTCATCTCTGTGGTCAGTGCAAAACGGATGCGGAATTCGTATCTACTAGTCATCGTTGGGATTCGAACCTCCGTTGGGATTTAACCTCATTGGAAAAAGATCGCTCTCTCCACTGAACCGTTACGACTATCTTGTATTAATATCATTATTATATCCGTCGTTGAACAGCCGACCCAATTTTTGGATTTACGACTACTAATGTTCAACTCCGTAGCCTTGTAATTTTGAACCAATCTAGAAGACAAGGAAACTCCTGGATCAGTACCTCTAGAGGTATGATTTGTTATGGAAACATGGAGAACTTTGTGACTCGAAAGATTTAACGTGCATCAGTCACCATTTACTACACGGGGAGTCTTCGGCCGGCGGGGATCGAACCAATGACCTCTTGGACATGGGTCCAGTGTCTTACCAACCAGGCGAACCTGGCCCTTTCTAATCTGTCTCTTCTAAACCAGAGAATTGTATCAGAAAAAAAAGGTATCAAGGTCACCAAACTTTGCTTTAATAAAGGCGCCGAAAACGTTAAACCTTTTTTTCCACAAGAAGATTTTTAAAACTTTATTTGCTTTTTATTATATTTTTTTCCATTTAGGTTTTGGTAAAAGTAATGTGCATTAAATTGTTATTAAACTCCAAAAATTGAATTTTTTTTTGCTTTATTAAAGAAAAAGAAAAAAAATTTATGTCTGATAAGCTTATAAAATAATGTATCATAAAGAATTAAATTCCATCATCTAATATATTTAACGAGGAAGAACTTAAATAACATCAGACTCGCCTAGAGAGTATTTTGTAATTTATGTCTCTACATAGCCTAAATGCTGCACCTATTAGTTTCACTCACAATGTCATTTTATCTCGCCTCAAAAGCAAATTTAATTCGACAAGTTACTCATGAATTTCATTATCGTCTTTGTCGGGTTCTGACCCTCTGATTAAAATGACATGAGTTGAACAAGCCACAATTCTTATAAATATTGATCAATAATTCAACGTCGATAAAATAAAACAAGTGATTCCTTTAAAATGTTTTTTTTTTTTTTTTTTTTTTTTGGATAAGATAATAAATTGATTTATACTGTATTTAATTTTCGTTCAAAAGATAAAAAAGGAAATCATGAATCATTTATTCTCTTTCTCTCTCTTTGCTCCTAAAACAATGTTTTAAAACCTATCGGATTCCCCCTCCCCCATCCTTTGACATTTAAATGTCAAATGTCATAATTTTCCTCGAGCTTACTTTACAGGATCCCTTCTTCGAGAAATCTTTTTAAGTTTCTTACATTTATTTCGAAATTTTAAAAGCTCATAATTTTATGAACAAAAATATGTTAGTGTTTTTTTTTTGACAATTAGAACAGAAATTAACATTTATAAATGTACATTCTTTTAAAGTTATTTATTTCTGCACGTAAATAAATATAAATTTGCTTCTTTTGTTTTTGGTTTGTGTTTAATCAGACAAGAACTGAGTGCGGTTATGCTCAGGGCTCGAAAAACCGCCCGTTCTCCCGTCCTCGGCGGTCAAAAATTTCCCGCGGACAACGAATTTCTCGAATCCGACGTCCGCGCGGAGGGCCATTTTCCCGTTAATGTTCGTGATACATTTTCAATTTTTGTTATCTTACAAGAGTCTAGCGCCTCACTTCCAAAATGACCCTATAATCTAGAAATACAGCAACATACTGCGTATGGTGGAATTGATGTTTTCTCTGTCTGGGAGTACTGTAGCTGTTGAAAGGGGCTTTTCAGAAATGATCATACAAAACAAAACGCATTACGTACTGGTCTTAAACAAAAAGCGTTAAACGCAATTATGAACATCTACCTAAATGCAAAACCCCTTTCAGATTTCTGTGCATAAACCTCTGTAAATCATTGGCTTGATTGTGGAACTCGCAAACGTCATATTTGATTCATTTAAAAAAAACTCAGTACCCTCGGATAAATTGACATTCCACATAACTTGACTTTAGTCATTTAAATTATTTAATAAAATCTAGGTTACTATTAGTAAACTAGTATTTCTCTTATTACTGTATAATGTAATCATAGTATTTTTAATCCTAGTAACTACTAATTCATTGTGCAATTTATATAAATATTTGTAATAAATAGGAGAAAATTATGTTTTTATTTATTTAGAAGATACGGGTCAGTTTCAAATGAGGACGGGTACATTGTTGGACATGCCGTCCTCGGGGACGGGTAAAATTTCTGAGTTTTTTCGAGCCCTGGTTATGCTGCACTAAACTTGCGGAAAATTCTTTCCCTGTGATCTTAAATTTTTAAGAATAATTTAATTGTATCACCTACCACTGAGAGGTTATCTATTAGAGCTGCAAGCTACTTAAAATAGTTTTCCCCTTTCCTTTTTATTTTCTTCTCAGGAGTAAGAACAATAAAAAAAAATTTTAAACTACTGAATTAAATACTATGTGCCTTTCCATTATTTTTTTTCAAACATTAATTTTTTTATTTATTCTATTATCTCTTTATTTCTCTTTATATTAAAAAAAAAAAAAAAAAAAAAAAAAAAAAACGTTAACACCACTGCTGTTTAGGATGTTCAACGTTTCGTTACATTTTGATTGTTGCTCAAAAATTCTAAAACTTAGAAACTTAAAATTACGAAGGGTTTAAAAGAACGTAAAACGATCACAATGAATAGAAAAATTTTAAATTTTATAATTAGTTCAAGAACTGTTAAATTTGAAGTAAAAATATCATGCAGGCTACACTGCTGCCCGTTTAAAAGCGAAATTCGATGAAGATGAGATTTGACATGCCATTTTCATTTATAAACATAGCTGGAATTTTTCTTTTACTTTTCAAATTTCTAGTTTGTTCGCCATTCTAGAATCAAAATTAATAGTATCTAGATAATAGTATCAAAATTTTAAATTTTTTAGTTCACTTATTTCTTGTTAAATAAGGCCGATTTATTAAATAATAAGTGCGCATGAAAATCATATGAATGCTAATTCCCTTGTCAGCGACATTAGCTCATCACTACCTCCCCATAGTGCGTGGGAATGCATTTTACCCTCCCTGATTTGCCCTTTCAACCAGAGTGATTTTTCTTGTTTTGTTTTTTCATGTTTATTTGAATTCTCTCTCGGCTACTGAAGTTTCTTCTCTTTTTTTTTTTTTTTTAAAGTGTAATTTCTTATTTTTATTTTTCATTTTCCATTGGCAACTTTACATTTTTTATTTCTATTACTTCTATTTCCTCTCATTCACATCTGTCGAATCTTAAAAATGAGCACCTATTTTTGGGCGCTGAAAACATGTCGACTGTTATTTGTCATCTGTATTTTTTTTAAGCGAATCAATTTTTTAAAAATCAAAACATGCCTATTTATCTATTGTTGTATAAAAAATCATTTTGAGGAAAGTTGCTATCATTGGGCCACCTGGATTGTATTGTTATAGGCAACATGAGCTTTTTGCTGACTTTTTGTATTCTTTATAAAGTTTAAAAAGTGTCATATTGAAAAAGAATCTATTCACATTCAAATGAATTTGCTGAACAAGAAAGTACGAATTTTGTATTTTTCTGTATATTCCTTGTGTAAGTAAATTTTGGATATAAGTGAGATGTTAATAGTGTTTAATCATTATAGGTAATATTTAAAGCTGCGTTTAATCAGTGTTATTTAGCCACATTAATTATGATCGTTTACTTTGTCATAAAACATTTGCGAACATATTATACACCGCTAGTTGCGTTTATCATAAGTTTCAGTATCCTCAGTTTCAGTGAGTAATTTGGTCACCATAAATATTATACGGGCAATCATTTTGTAAACTATATAGTGTCCAAAAAGAAAAAAAATTGTAGCTAGTGATAGGTTCTTCACGCTATTACGACTCAATCTTAATGGTATAAAGAGATGACTTTAAATATGCCAATTGATAAACGCAGACGATATTTCATAAGTTACGAAATTTGGCACAAAAACATAATTCCTCTGAATAAACAAACATTTCATTCTATTTTCGACATACTTTTTTCGTGTTTCGCTTTATTTCGAGAACTTTTTAAGCTAATTAAAAAAAATTTGCGCTAAATGATAAAATTCGTTTTTTAAAAGATTATCCCATGGAGAAATAATTTTTAATATTTGTTTATTATTTTTACTCAATAACAGGTGAAAAAAGTTTGAATTGTAAGGTGCAATATTTTTAAGCGTTTTACTGATTTGTATAAATGAGATGCATTAAATAAAATAGCTACCTGGCTTTTACATATAATCTTCCTAGCCCAAGAGCGAATCTTATTTATTTTAATTGTTTCCATATTTACTTAATATTCTCTTATAATAACATGGGCTCAGTAAGAAAGGTAATAATTAAACTAACATGAACAGCTAGTATAATCGAATAAAAAAATTTAAATTAGATAACTAGTTCGAGAATATTTCTTTTAAACTTGCACCAAGGAAAAAAGTCATGCTGGCAGCTTTCCATTCCTTACAAATGGTACTACTAAGATGCAATTTTAAGTGTTAAAAACACATTATTATTTATAAATTTAACATAAGTTTTTTTTAAAAATTCTAATTTGTTCAGAAGTTATGCAGTTTTAAGTGTTTTTTACAACGATTTTTTATTTTATTTTAAACAATGACCTAATATCAATTGTTGTAGGGCAGGGATGGCGAACCAATGGCACGCGTGCCATTTATGGCACGTGACACAATATTTTGGGCACACCACCGATCACAATTGTTATTGCACTATGAATTGCTATTACACAAATGTTATTTACACTATGAAGCTTATGTAACAATTAAATTAAAATTCACAAAAAACAAACAAAATAATAAACAACTATTAATAAAAAATTAACAATTAATGCTAAAAAAACAATTAATAACCATAACAAACAAGCTAACAATAAATAACTAGCAAAAAATCAACAGTCCTGTTTAAACTAATATCTTACAGCCTAATATAAGTTATTTGTCATTTAGTTTGCAACAACAGAAGTCACACTGATGTTACTTTAAGTTGAATTACGCGTATAACTGAGACATTGCAAAATGTATTTTATTTTCAATGTAAATAAAGAGTTTTGAGTTGATATTACTTAGTATTATTATTTTCCCAATAATCATGAAGTCAAAATTATTTGACGGCACGTCTGTGATTTCATTAAACAATTTTTTAGAAAAAATGGTACGTTGGTGTATAAAGGTTCGCCACCCCTGTTGTAGGGTATTTTTTCATTTTTCTCGAATTTCTTATTTTATGAGTTCGCACTTGAGTTTTCGTCAATAGTAATAGAGATTACTTGTTATTAAATATAATTCATAACATTTACGTTAAAGTTTTAAAAATGTAAAAAAAAGCACCCTAATTTCAGAAAGTTAAAAGCCGTTATCCATTGGAATGCTATATGATATAAAGTCTCGTTAACGAGTAAAATTACTTGCCATTTTTTCTTTCGTATAGACCTTTTTTTTCCTTTAGTTCTTAAAAGTAAAAAAATGAAAACAGTTTAAGTGTGAAAAATAAATGAATAAATAGATTTAATTAAAACAAGAAAATTATAATATTAAAAGAAATTATTTAGGATATTGTTTCGAAATTCATTATTTAAGGCTTATAAATTATACCTGTAATCATAATTTATAATTGTTAAAAATGTCAATAAAATTCCGTAATGCTTTTATGTTTTAATTTGTAGTTTCCTCTGTATTACTCGGAAAGCTTTATCTTTAATTAAAATATCACTTATAAATAACATTTTGTATTTGTTAAAAATGGAAATTACATAAAAAAAAAAAAATTTCTTTTTAATTTTTATAGTTTTGCAATTTTTTATGAAAATATTTTAGCATTAATTTTAAAAAAGTATATAAATAATTAATTAATTCTTTTTTTTTATTATTTCTCTATATTTCTCCAAATTTCATCGTAAATAATTTGTTTTAGATTTCAGAGTAAGGAAAAGGAATCTAATTTTTTCTAAACACTTTTTAAATAGAAACTAATATGATTCAAAAATAAACCTTACATATTTTTTTAAAAAAAAATAATTAAATGAATGCAATTTCCTCCCTAAAAATTAATAACAATTTTTATTGGTTTTTGTGAATCATTTAAATTTAAAAAAAATAAATAAAATAAAATACCTACATCTTTTTTATTTTTATAATGTAGTTTCTTTTTTGTAGAATAACAATACTGTATTTAAAATATATATGTATCCAAAATTTTTATTTTATTTCAATACAGTAGATTCATTCCAGGTAAATAACATTTTTATATCGATTATGCCAGTTAAAAATAGACATTCAAAATTTTTTTCTTCTTAGTATTATTTTTTACATAGAAGATAAAAATGACATTTTAGTTTCTCTTTATCGTCACAAGATAGCGCTGCTAGTCCGTAAACTTCAACAACTGAGGCTTACAGTGCGCCTGCGTGATGAATCATTTGTTTCTCGGGAGAAGAAAAGTTCTTTTTAATTTTCGTCTGCTTCTGTGGTTGTTGTTTGTGATATTTCCCCTCTCGCTCTGTGAGATAACAAACAGCTGTGATCGTAAAATATTATACAGAATGGCTGAAGGCGAAACGGAGAATATTGGAGAAGAAGTATGTTCATTTGATTTCTATTCTTCTTGCCAAAATGGTGGTAGAAATAAACATGTTAACAATTCCACGTGTAGTAGTGAACGGGGAGATGTTTGTTCTTTCTTTTTGAAGGGCAACTGTAAATTTGGCGATGAATGCTGGTTCCTACATCCAGCCGCAAACGAGGATATGAACTTAATTTATAAATCGTTGAGTGATATACATATTACTGAACTAAACCACCAACAAATAGAGAATTGTAATCCGCTAACGACCAATCGTGACGGTCCAATTAGAAATGAATTAGAAAGTTTTTATTCCATACGAAATACTGAGCCGATTTCCTGTGTTCCAGGTACGCCTAATTGGGTGAATGCGCCTGAATTCGTGCCCAAGAAAAATATATCTTATTCTGATGCTTTAAAATCAAATAATGGCGTATTTGAATTAGAACCACAAAAATATGATATGGAATATTGTGAACATTACTACGAAGGTGTTTGTCCAAATTATGACTGCCCCTGCATTCACGGAAATTTATGCGAAATTTGTGGGACATGGTGTTTGGACCCGTCGAATGAGAGGCAGCGGAATCGTCATATTCAAGAATGTGAAAAAGAATTCGAACAAAACATGGAATTTTCTTTTGCTTTGCAACGTAGCGTGGACAAAACATGTGGTATATGCATGGAAGTTATAATGGAAAAAAAGCCGATTTCTGAACAATATTTCGGGATCCTTGAAAACTGCAATCACGTTTATTGTTTATCCTGCATCAGAAAGTGGCGAAGTGTCGAGACCTACGAAATCGCCGAGGAAGTGGAACGGGAAGTAGACCCTGTTGTTACTCGTTCTTGTCCAGAATGTAGAGTGTCATCTCATTTTATCACACCTAGTCAATATTATGTCGATTCAGAATCCGATAAGAAAAAACTAATTTCAGAGTATAAACTGGCCTTAAGTAAAAGACCTTGTAGGTATTTCAAACAAGGTGAAGGGAAGTGTCCATTTGGTGGTGCGTGTTTCTATCTCCATGCAAAACCTGATGGTACAAAAGTAGTTTTACCATTACCTACTTCTAAAAGACGCCGACAAAACCAAGATGGTGAATTGGATTATGATTACGAGGATGGTTTTCAATTGTGGGATTTTTTAGAAGTGCGTGAAAGCATTGGTTAAACTTATTAACTTGTAGGCCTTAGGTAAAAAAAAAAGTGCAAGTAACTATTTCTATTTATCCTTGTAAAAGTAATTTATCATATTCTGCTAAAAGTTTTTGTTCGGACATACTGATTCCTGCCTGTTGTTGTAAGTGAGATTGCCTTATTTCAATTAGTTTTTACTAGAAAATAGTTTGCCAAACTTAAGTCTTGATTTTACTGAGCAATTATTAAACAAATTTTTACAAAAATCTGTGTTTATTATGAAATTTACATTATAACTGATAAAATTATTTTAAATTTTATACTGTAACTTTTTTTTTAAAAAGAAAATTGGCCTATGTAATAAAATAACTTAGCAACCATATTCAGTCTATTACCTTGTTTCATTTTTATATCCAGTAACTGCAAGGTCTGCATTTCGCCTTATTTGATTTTTTCGGTAACGTAGCATTCATTTATTCTTTTTGAATTTATTTTCATGGTATACTTTGATAAATAAAATAACTGCATAATTTTGTAGGCAATTCTATCACTATTTTGAGCAATAAAAGTTATTAGTTATATAAAATTTATAATCAGTAAACATAATCAAAATTATGATGTTTATCAATGTAAAAGAATTAAAATATTTTTGAAAAACTAAGCTGAAATTCGAAATTTTGGAGAAGTCTCGTAATAATTGAAGGTTATGCAATTTGCTTTATTTCTAACTATGGAGGCATTCAAATTGACTCATACGATTTCTTTAAGATTATCTGGAAACTGTCTAGGTATTTTTAAGAAATTTTGTGAAAATTTAGACATAATTTGTGAAAATTAAAAATTATCAACACAAAAATATAGTAAATTAAGAAAATATATTAAAAAATTGCCACAACAAATAATAATTTAGGACTGGTAAATTTCTATACATTGTTCCCATATGTTAAAAAACAATTTTGCTATTGTAAAATTTTGGTCTTAAAATTGTATCCAAATTTAAAAATCATTTTCCAAAGTTAAATTTGAACTTGAATTTTGTAAAAACATGCAGCATTTAACAGTACTAGCACTAAAAGTTATCTTCATTATGAGAACATTTTAGACTGGGTCATGCAGAAAAAAATTTCACAGAGAAAAAAATATTTCATAAAAAAATAAAGGTCTATTAGAATAAATGTAGAATAATGTTTAAAATAATAGTTCTAATTTCGACTTTCTGTAAACTTTACATAGGGACTGCCTCCTCATTTTATTTTAAAAAGCTCTGCGAAAAAAAAGCTCGCTCTAATATGGCATGAGCGACCGGTTTACGTTTATCACACTGCACCAAACACGTGTTACGTAATCGAAGAAGAGCTCTTTTTCCTCGGAAAAGCTTTTTTTTCATAGCAACGAGGTTTGCATGGTACTAGTACTTTTTCCTCCACTTCAATTAAGGAATGGAGTGGCTGACGCTTTTTTTCTCTCACGGCGTTTCGGGATCCCGGCTTGCTTTCAGTTAGGCATGTGGAAAAAAAGCGCTCTTACTAACCACGTGGAAAGCACATTCTTCTACATCATAATAGCAATCCACAGGAGTTATTCACTGGGTTTATCGTTTTTACGGGAATACAACAACAAAATTTTAATAGGTGGGGGGAGGAGAATCCTAGAGCTAGCTTTTTAAAAGTATTGTGTGAAACTCCCGTTTTTCCTAAGTTGAATTTGTGAAGGTACAGCTAAACAGTGTTAAATTTGACCTGGTCGTACCCCTGTATAGATAATCATATTCTTGGGATTGTTTTTTGTTTTTTTTTTTTTAATTCATAAAGTTATACTTTTTTTTAAAAAAATTGAATAAATTCTTGAAGTTTATGAAAGACAATAAAAAAATGATAAAGATATCGAATAAAAATATTCTTGTGTTCATTTGTTAGGAATTATTTATAATCTAATCTCATTTATACAAAATGGAAATCGGATCAATAGTTCCTGAGATCACAGTTGTTTTATATGGATTTTTAGAAAAACTGCTTGTTTGCTATCAGTAAAAACAGCTCTGTATTGGTTTCTGTCCCTCTTCGATTCTATCAAATTTCGGAGAAATAATAATAAAAATTAACACGTTATTTTATTTACCCATAGAAAGTGCATCCCCGGTGATCTCATGGGTCATAAATTTTTTGTTAAAAAAATTAGATAAGAAAAGCCAAGAGAATAGTGGTCATAATTAGCACGTTCACAATGAAGCTATCTGCTTTGTCTTTACATTTTTCAAAATGAAAAGTAGTTGATTAAAAACCTCGTTAACTAAAAACTATTACAGTTTTAGGGGTTTCTATTGTCAAAAATACGTGGTTTTTATCCCACCGCCCTTGAAGGAGTTAAAAGATAATTGAGGTCGGAAAGAACAATTGCCCGGTATATCCTACACTGGTGTTTAAGATAAAGTGTTACTGCCGGGTACACATTTGCCCGGTGTATCAACACTTAGCGACAAGCTTCAGCACATTTCGGAGCTGGTGACATTTCGTCGCCAACGCCGAACATTTTTATGTTGGCGACTTTTTGTTTCTTTATGTTGACTTTTTATTACTTTTTTATGGTTAACGTATACTATAATTTTGCCGAATATTGTATTTAGTATCTGTAATGATTATCTCCTTTTTTGGTTTCTGTATTACTTTTTTTATCATACATACTTACGGATGCCTTTTTAAATGGATTTTGAGTTTGGATCAATGAAATCAGATCCAGCTCTTGTGGCTTTGATTTTTACATACAATACCCTAATTACAAAAAGCAACTCTTGAATTAAAAAAAAATTATTTTTCATGAATTATTTTACAGCAATACTTTATATATTGTTTAAAATTTAGACACATTTTTATATAAGAGTACAATTTTTTACTTGTGAAAATAAAAAAAATAAAATAAGAAAACTAATTGAATACAAATAACAAGAAAGCGTGGCTGAATTATCTTTAGCACGTTTAATAAAATTCTTTGTTGGACGTTTTTCGAATAATAAATTTTTTTTTTTATTTTTTTTTTATTTCTACTTATTCCCATCATATCCTTGAGACCAAAATGTTTTATACTTTATTTTCAATGTCACTGCCGTAGTGGTTAATATGTTATCTGTTAGTGTTTATTTCTCCCGATAAGGAATTTATTACACAACATTGCATTCATTCACTGAAATTTGACGAGTCATTGCTTAAAAGCTAAAGTCTATTTTTTTTTATAAACTATTTCTTACATTAATTATCACTATACATTTAATGGATTCGATCTAATGACGTGTGTTTAAAATATTATTTGAAGTTTTAGTATCATATTAATAATACCGATTCAAAAAACACGATGAATTAAAAAAAATAAAGCGAATATGTATATGTATATTATTGGACAGTGTTTTCTAGCAAAATAGAAAAAAAAACTTTTTCCTAAAACACGTTTAATAATTGTCACTAAAAAATGAACGAATAATTATGAAAATTTAATAATGTGTAAATTAGAAAAAAAAAACATGATAAAAATTTTTCTTTTTTGTTTAAATGAAATCACAAATTTTTATTCATTAAATGAATATTTTTAAGCTAATCTTGATTATCGATTTATATCCAGAAGAGCTGATGAAAAAAATCCAATTTGAAAGAGTAATAAAAAAAATTTTAAAGACTTGAATAAAATAGTTAACTAGTTTTTTCCCCCCATTTTTGCTAATTCAACATTTTAAATTAATACTGTTGAAAAAAACTGCAAAAAATTGTTATAGTTTTAAATAGATCTGATCATTACTACAAAAATGCTTATTCATGAAAAGATATTTTATAAAAAATGAAAAAACATGTAAATGCACTTTTAATCAAAAATAAGTTTTATCGTGAGGTAATAAAAAACTAAAAAAATATTTTACTTTACCGCGCAAGTTTTTTGTAGACAGGTAATTAATAATTTTTTAATTAAATTAAAAATGTAAGTAAAAATGAAATTAAATACTCTATTGTGAAATAAAAGAAAATTTAATTATTGTGCCTCGATTACTTTCCCTTGCACTACATGAAACATAGAAGACAAATTTTTTTTAAGTTTTATAACAAATTATGAGTTTGCACTTAATTATTTTACTATCTGATAGTCATGAAACTTTAAGAAAATCTCTTGTGCTAGCTTCGAAAGCTGTAATAATATTTTATAGTAAATATAAGTTTTTATTTAATTCAATATTGTAATTTAACTTAATAAAATTTTTTTACCTGATGTATATAGCTGCTAATCGATTTACATTGTTATAAATTAATTGTGACTGAAATTTGTATGTATAACGTATAGGTAGATGGATCAATGGTAAATCTGCCCGGCAATAGATAAATCATAATAAACAACAAAAATTCAAATGTGAGATTTTTACACATTCTGCATAAATATGTGTAAAAATCTCAAATTTGAATTTTTGAATAAAAATTTTCTATTTCAAAAATACATTTTGTTTTATCTGTTTCCTGCATTAAACTGTAATAACGATAAGATGTAATCGGCTATTTTGATGAAGCTAAAATAAATGTAAAATCTGCTAACTTTAAATGTTCTTATTTTAGACAACATATCGCTCATGGGCTGCAATAGTGGCACAACTCGAAAAACACGCATTTTTGACTAAGAACAGGTGTAAATATGAAAATACACATTCTTCCAGCTGCAATACTAGCACAACTCATAACTCAACTTGAAGATAATCTTCGTTTAAGCAAACGAAAGCATTCCTTGTTCTTTTTCCTTCGCAATCAAATCTTTAAATCCACTTATCGCAAAACATGATTTTTTGAGTTGTGCCTCTAATTGCAGCTCATGTGATATCGCGCATCTTGCCACAATATGTCGCAGTTAAACGAATCCCCTCCCTCCCCTTTTAGCATCATTTCAGCAGCTGGTTCCAACTATTAAGCTTTTATTTGCCATTTTAACAATTATTTATTTTCAGTAAACATAGATGGCATCACTACTGTGTATCGTGTTCTGAAGAAACTAAGAAATTTAGTAGTCATTTTAAAAAAAAAAAAGAAGATTGTTCATTGTTCAGGTTTTTTAGTACCTGAGACTTCTGAAAACTGAAAATTCAAGGGAAAAGAACAGTGCAGAATATCTTATATTATTTTTAGTGGAGAAGTTAGTCGGAAAGTTGTGAAATCTGGAGTTTTTTATTTTTAAGGAAAGAAAAAATATATTGCCCTTATATAATAAATTCAATTCTTCCCCTCAAATCACTCGCGGTTCCTTGAAAATAGGTAAAGCTTACACAGGGGCATTGCGAACTTATATTTTTAGAAGGGGAGAAATTTTCATTTTGTCGAATGGGATTCCAGATTCGATCGAACCATAAATAAGCGACAATTATTCTTTATATAATAAAGAAACATCAAGAATGGCTGTAAAGTATGAGCTAAGTACAGCTTTGACACTTCATTTCCTATTTAATAAATTTGATACAAAGCGTTCTTGGATTATCATTATACCTAATTATTTTAAACATAAACAATCTGATAATCATTGATGTGGTTTTAGGTGTTTGATGAAATTTCAGAAATTTCTGCTTACAGTTATTGTTGCAATTTTTATTTCACTGTCTCTAAGAAAATTAAAAAAAAAAAAAAAAACTTCTTAAGAAAAGTGAAAGTATCTAACAAAATAAGTATGATCTGTCTCTATGATACATCTGATAATATCTATCAACAATCAGGCATATTTTTAAGAGCTTAATTTAAAATAAATTCAAGTTTACTAATAGCTGAAGAAATAGATTTGCTGTAACCAAGGTAAAATAATTTTTATGCATAAAAATCGACAGATTTAACAGTTTAATTTGTTTATTATCGAAAAACGAACAATCTAATATTTAATTCTACAAACGTGGCCGAATGTAGATTATAATTTAATATATATATATATATATATATATATATATATATATATACACAGTGGTGGCCAAAAGTGTGGACACTATTTGAAAGTTACATGTTTTTCAACTTTGAGTGCTTGTAGAATATATTAATTTTTACTTAAATACAAACGTTTATATATCAAATTGAAGGTAATTTAATGTAGAATTTAATAATAAATACAGTATTACAATATCTGCATTACAAAAACAGTTATGCAACTAATAGTAAGATCTATCTTAGATTTGCATTTTTTTAAAGTGATACTTACACAATCAATACTTAGAAGGATAACCCTTATTTTTTAAGACAGCTTCACAGCGTCTTTTCATCGAGTGAACGAGTATTTGGAGTTTATCTTTCGTAACCACATGGTGCCAAGAATCAATTATAGCTTCAATAACTTGTCTTTTATTGGATGGACGTTTTTTTCGTACAAGAATTTTCAAACGTCGCCACAAATTTTAAATTGGATTGAGATCAGGGCTGTTTCCTGGCCATGGTAATATATCCATGCCTTTATTTTGAAACCATGCTTTGCATACTTTTGCTGTGTGGCATGGAGCTGAATCCTGCTGAAAAATAAATGGTGCGTTGTTTGGGAAGACATCCCTGATGGAAGGTATTATTTTGGTTTCAGGACAGTTTCGATGTATTTACTGGCATTCAGTATGCCATCAATCACTTGAATTCGGGCTACACCATCTGCAGACATACATGCCCAAATCATGACATTTGTTGAGTCTTTTGTAATCGCTTCAATGCAATCAGGATGAAGTGCTTCACCTACTCTACGTCTCACGTATTTTCTACCATTACTACCAAAGAGCGATATTTTACTCTCATCGCTCCAGATTACTTGCTTCCATTAATTTTCTGACCATTTAATGTGTTCTTTTGCCCACTTAACTCGTTTCTCACGTTGCTTTTGATTTAAATATAGTTTTTTCCTTGGAATTCTAGCTTGTAGTCCAAATCCTGATAACCTTCTTCTTATTGTTCTTGAACTTACTGCAATACCCGCTGCATTCATTTCACATCTAATGGCATCTGATGAAATTTTTCTATCTTGTAGACATAGCCGTATAATTTTTCTATCGGCAGTAGCACTTGTGCATTTTTTTCGGCCTGATTTGGCTTTATTTTCCACTGATTTCGTTTTTTCATAACGTAAACAGAACTTTTGTACACCAGAACTTCCCCAACAACGCACCATTTATTTTTCAGCAGGATATAGCTCCATGCCACACAGCAAAAGTATGCAAAGCATGGTTTCAAAATAAAGGCATAGCCATATATATTACCATGGCCAGGAAACAGCCCTGATTTCAATCCAATTGAAAATTTGTGGCGACGTTTGAAAATTCTTGTACGAAAAAAACGTCCATCCAATAAAAGACAACTTATTGAAGCTATAATTGGTTCTTGGCACCATGTGGTTACGAAAGATAAACTCCAAACACTCGTTCACTCGATGAAAAGACGCTGTGAAGCTGTCTTAAAAAATAAGGGTTATCCTACTAAGTATTGATTGTGTAAGTATCACTTTAAAAAAATGCAAATCTAAGATAGATCTTACTATTAGTTGCATAACTTTTTTTGTAATACAGATATTGTAATACTGTACTTATTATTAAATTCTACATTAAAATACCTTCAATTTGATATAAAAACGTTTGTATTTAAGTAAAAATTAATATATTCTACAAGCACACAAATTTGAAAAACATGAAACTTTCAAAAAGTGTCCACACTTTTGGCCACCACTGTATATATATATTTATCGTGTAAGCTGATGAAAAGATTATATATTTTCATTATTTTGCTTTCCGGCTTTTTAATTTTTTAAAAAAATATTTATTTTAATATAGTTTTTCTTCTTCGCTTTTCATTAATCTTGTTTTCTCTTAACCATGTTTTTATATTATTTATATTAACCTCTATATTTTAAACCTATTTTATGAGTTCTATATACTTGCAGCTTTTGCGCAGCAATGAAACTTATTAATTTTCTTCGTTTTTCTTCCTTTCATCTTCGGATTTCTAATATTATGGCAATTTACGAATGTCTCTAAGGAAAGGGGTGGGCTGTTATAGTAATATACAATGCGCAAATTTAAAAAAAAAAAAGAAAAAAAGGCGGACCACCCAGAGAAATTTTTTTATCTAATGATCGATTCTTCACGTTCTAGGACTCAATATTAAATGTTCTTCAAATTTCTTAATTAATTATTCACCCTCTCGAACCTTTAAAATTGAGTCTAACTACATGAATAACCCATCATTACATAAAAAGTTATTCAGGGTGATCCGCTTTTCATTTTGTTCCCTGTACATCTTGATATGCATGATGCTAATCTTAACTTTCCAAAACTACCTGAAAACTATTGCTGTTAGTTTTCATTTTATCACAAAGTATTTTTGATATATATTATTGAAAATACATTACCATTAATATTGGTTTAAAAGGTAGACTTTAAAGGTGTAAATTAATTACTATTTACATGTAAATAATTTAAGTAATCAAACACATAAACTCTGAACATTCACAGCTCTCTTTCAACTGAGTGGGATCGTTGATAACCAAAACGCGGAGATTACCGCAATCTGTAAAGTATGGTCTTTATAGTTTTGTCAGGGGAGCAGTCAAAAGTTCTTTGTTCCTTATTGCTATTATTTATTTATTTTTTGTACTTCGTTATAACTCTAGACTTTTTTTTAGAAGATCACAAACTTTTTTCACGTATCTAATTTGTTCATCAGAAGATATTTCCATACGAAAAAGATAAATAATTATTTTTCGCACTTTTTTCTAATAATTATCAATTTTAAAACAAAATATAGAAGATTTTTCTCATCACTTTAGCTAACGTAATATAAAGTGACAAAATGTGAACAAAAGTGGATAAAATGTTTTTGAAAAATAAAGATTTAAAAACTTTTTACTCAGAAACTATACCATCAAATTTTGCCACTTAAAATTACGTTGATAAAAATGCTGTATTTTTCTGTCTATTGTTAAACTTTAATTCAGAAACAGTTATTAATTATTTTTTAATATTTACAATAAAAAATAACTAATGCTGTTAAAATTATTTTTTCTTGGAATCTTTAGTGAATTTAATAACTGTGTACTAATATTGTTCAATTCTTTTCGATAAGAGATGTTAATTTCACTATTGAGGTTTTAATTAATGTTAATTTTACCATTGAGGTATTTATTAGAAAATTATATTCTGGAAAATACATTTTGTATTTTCCAGATTCCTACTATCCTTATTGTGGTAGAAAAAAGTTTTAATCAGTTGAAAAACATTTAAGGTTATTGGAGCAAAATATATTTTTGATCCTGATTTCGCAACTTACTTGGCACCATTTAAACCTTTAAAGAATCGTGTACAATACGTAAAAATTCGCCCATTATACCAAATTATAAAATTTTTTGTACAGGGGGTGCAATTTGGCCGAAAAACAACTCTCTGAAACGCATCTTTTAGGGTTTTTCTTTTGAACTTGAACTAATTTGACTGACAACTTAACTAACTTATGTACACGAGTTATTTTATGGTGTTTTCTTTATTGTCCATTATTTCTTTGAAGATGCAGTTAGTTATATTAAAATTGAAAAATATTTCTTAAAATATTTTTCAAAATGTTAATTGAAAATTTACTAGAATTTAATACTTATAAGAAAATAATAAATAAATAATTAAGTTATTAGTTAAAGATACTCTGCACTGTTTTGATTATGAGAAAGAATTAGCATATTTTTATCAAATACATCGGAAAATAATTATTAAAAACCAATGCATTTCTTAATAAAAGCTTTTGTTAAGAAAACTATTATACATATTTCTAAGTTTCTTCTTTCATTACATGATAAAGTAATATATACTTTTTCAATCAATTATTTAAAAAAAGATTAATTTAGCTTTTAAACTGCAAAAAGTTAAGTGAAAAATACAAACGTAAGACCTTTTTCGGTTATACCAATATATATATATATATATATATTTTTTTTTTGTAAATTTTTGTATTAATAAATGATATTTCAAACATTGTCTTAAATGCGAATATCTTTTGTAAAATATAATATTTTACAAACAAAAAATAAGGAATTAATTAATGACCCATATTTGAAGATCAAGATTTACGCTATGATCGCTAAAGCTTTTCCATTTTACAATTATTCTAATTTAATATCCTAATTCTAATTCAAAGTAAACTGCTAATAAGAAATTAAATTTTTTCAAGAGCCTGAAATTATCACATTACTATTGTGAGAAAAATGAAAAAAATGCATTTCATGAGGTAATAAAGTATGGAACTACTGCCGTGAAAAATAGGAAATCTATTTCCAGAGAGAAGCATTTCGTTATTAATGTTTGCATTCTAAGCTTAATCTAACGGAATTTAAAAAGAACTATAAAAAAATATCGTTAATAGCTAAATTGTCCCACTTTTTAATTTTCAGAACAGAAGCAGTACCATACTGAAACATCTCATAAATTTTAACGTAAACATCATCACTTGACTTTACGAAACAAAATAAATGAAAGGTAATAAAAAGTGAAGAAATTAAAACAGAATAAAAAAATGGTAACATGACGCTTTATTTAAAAAAAAATCATGAAATATGGTTACACTTAAAATTATTTTTAAAAAAAGTATATTTATAGAAAAGTATAAATTCAAATCTACGGATTAGAGCAAAATGTGAACAGCTAAAAATATATTTAAAAAATAAGCATTTATCCATAGATTATCCATTTTTATAGGGATTTTATTTAATAAAGTATATTCATTGAAAAACATAAATTCAAAGCATGTGTTGTGGAATTGAGGATGAAGGTTAAAAAACAACTCACGGTAACAGTTATCAAATGTAATAAACAGGAATTATATCAGATCACAAATAGATAATTTAAGCTGAACACAATAAAAAAATTCTTGCACAGTTAAAGCTAAACAAATATTGCACTTTTTGCTTATGCGTTGTATGTACATTTAACATATATATTCATTTGTATGTCACATTGAAGATTCAAAAATATTCATCATAAACCATATTTAATAATTCAGAAAAAAAATTCAGTTTTACTTTCTTAAACAATTAATAATTGTAATAAAATTCTCAGAGATTTAATCATTAGTTACACTTATATTACACTAAAAGTTTTTTTTAGAAGCATATTGATAGAAAAATAAAAATGTTTTTGAATCTAAGATTTAGCCTGAAATCAGTCAACATTAAAATATATTCTCAAAATTAAATATTATCATTTATTAAATAAGACTAGCTCTAAGTTTTACACTCAAAATAACTTAAAAAAAGTATGTATAAAAAACATAAGTTCGAAACATGTGTCGACGAATAAGATTAAAATAAAGGAAGCAATTTTAAAATAATCAAAAAAAAAAAAAAAATCGCAGTTACCATTGTCAAATGCACTAAACAGGAATAAAATCAGCACTTAAAAAGAGAATTTCAGCTGAACATAATAAAAAATTCTTGCATGGTTAAATCTAAACAAATTGTGCACTTTCTACAAACGCCTTGCCACTACTTTCATATACAATGGCACAATGTAGATTCGAAATTGTTCACCATCTTCTTGAGTTCCTAAACATTCTATTACTAAAGCGAGGTGTCTGGGCAGCTGCTGATGGAATAACAGGCATTGCGTGAAGATGAAAGCACTCTTCACCAAAGGGGCAAATTCCTTTACCATTTTTGAAATATTTACAACGTTTCGTGCTCGAAGACTTTTTATACTCAGCAATTAATATCTCCTTTTCCCCTTCGGAATGAACCCATTTCTTACTGGGGATGTAAAATCTAGACGGCACTCTACATTCGGGACAAGCACGAGTAACATCAGGATCTATAAAATCTTCTTCATGAGAATTTCTCACATTTCTCCATTTAATGATGCAGGATAAACAAAACACGTGATTGCAATTCTCGAGAATACCAAATCGACGCTCTGCAACTCGATCTTTTTCCAATACGATATCCAAACATATACCACATGACAAATCACGTCGAATATCCGTATCTCGCTCATGCCTACAGACTGCAATATGAAGACCTCGTTGCTTTTCATCAAAAGGATCCAAGCAATATCTTTGACACAGTTCACATAACTCTCCGTGGATGCATGGACAATCGTCGAATGGACAAACGCCATCAAAGAAATGCGGGCAGAATTCCAAATCCAACTTCTGTGGCTCTGAACTATCAACACTGTCATTTGAATTCGAAGCAATGGCTAAATATTTGCTGCTTTTCGGCACGAATTCAGGTGCATTTATCCAGTCGTGTAAATCTGATTCACGACAAAAAGATGCCTCACCATTTAAACTGGTGTTGAAAGTTTGAAAATTTCGTTCCGCGGGAAAAATATCCATATTTCCTGTCTGTTGCTGTAAATGATCAGTATTCTGCTCTTCATTACAAGGTTGAGATATATAATAAACATCATCTTCAGCTTTTGGATGAGAATACCAGCAATTATCACCAAACATGCAAATGCCTTTCAAAGAAAAACGGCAGACGATATTTTCACGAAATCTAGGCGTCTGTCTAAAATTGCACCTATTACCTTCTTGGCAAGAAGAATTTAAATAAAACGGGCGCACTAATTTCGTCATATCTAGTGGTGCGCTTTCAGCCATTTTATATAATACTTAATTCACTTTCACCTCTGCTAGTGATAACAACCAACTAAGGAGTAATAAAGTATAGTGCACTGGGGGAGATAGTGTACATCAGAGGGCGTGTCGATTCTGATAACGTGACTATAATCATCCTGAGCAAGGCGTATGATTGGTTATCTACAAACTCATTTATACAACACTATCTACAAACTGGTTATCTGGAGGTCATCATTGCGCATGCGCAAAGTGAACCTTTTTAGGTTGTTTCAGTTGCCATTTGAGAAATAAAAAAAAATTATTACCGTTTTAATTTTATTTAACCTTTTTTCTTATTTGACGCAAATATTTCCTACTTGGTTTATGCAAGTGCTAATATAAAAAGATGAATAACTTGTAATTTAGAATTAGAACAAATTGCGCTTAGTAAAATTCACATAAATATTATAAATAAATAGTTTGCATCATCGACAAAAATATATTTTAAAGCTTGTAATTATACCATTTTTTTCAGCTAAATTTTTTTTTTCTGAAAATATTTAGTATTTTTCTTTTTATGCTAATTGAATACAAATGATCTATCATTAATAAACTGTCATTGATGTAGAAATAAAGCATAACTCATTTGTGTCATGAGTCTATTTAAATCTACTTTAAAAAAAAAAAATGCTAGCACAAATGATTCATTGCTAAACTTTATTTTTGCGAAAACAAGGAAGTTTTTATGTGTACGTGCGTCTACCACACTTTAATAATAATATAAACAGATCTGAAGTAAGCCACTAAATATTTTGAAGTTAAAAAGTGGAAGTCAACGGAAAGAAATATGCACTTAGTACAAACAAATATGTACTACCCCTTACTGCTGATTGTAGTTTTTCATACATGGGTCTCCATAGGTTTTTCTTACATAGTTTACACTTAGGTATAAATGGTTTAATTACTCACATTTTAAAGTGTACACTTTAGCATTTGCACACACTCACCAAGGAATTAGATACCTTTGATTAATATTTTCTAAGATCTTCTTTTGCCCGTATTCTTGAGGGTATCCATTCTATAAGTTTCTGTATGGTATTTATGCATCGGAAATAGCCGTGCATTGGCTATAAAGACTTTAAGATCCTTTAAACAGTGCAAACAAGGCAAGAGCCAAGTTGCTAACTCATTGGACAGCGTAAGTATTTTAAAAAAAAATTTTGAAATGCATGTTATTATAATCAATTTCCTCTAATTAAATTGATTTGAATCAAATGTCTAATTTTATTACATAATGAAATTGCTTGCAAAGCACTACATTGAAAAGTATTTCGTATGAAAAAACGATGAAAAGATACCGGCACTCAGCGTGCTATAATTTTTTTTTACCGCGAAATCTATTTTTAATGGAAAAATATTACGGGCCAAAAATCTAATGTTCAGTAATTTTTAGAGCGATATTTACCGTAAAATTACTGAATCACTCTAAATAAATATTACTGTCAAAATTGCTGTATAATATTTTACGGTAGAATGGTTTTTATGTATGACGAAAGTGCTGGTATTTTATACTTTAACTTGATCCGCAATCTTTTACAGTATTGTACTTTTTGAAATTCTCATATTTATGAAGAACCTATTTGAGAATAAAGGCTTGTTGAATGAAATAATCTTTCTATGAAACAAGAGTAGCATGTTATAATTTTGAGAAGTCTTTCTAACAAACTTTTGATGATGAAACGTCATTAGACAGTTAGATTAGCAGCTGGAAATCGCTTTGATAGATTAACAAAACTAGCTCTTAATAATTTTCTAATTCTTCTACTGATTTTTCTCAAAATTGTGAAACAATAAACTTATGCTGTTTATTGTTATGAGTAAGTTAATTGAAATTGCACATTTGTCTGGTTTTAGATTTTTTAAATTCTAATTTTATCAGTTTAAATTTATGAAAACCATTTCGGATAAAGCGTAATTTCTTTTAACGTAAATTACGTGAAAATAAATATGTTTATCAAAAATCTAAAAAAGCTAAACACTGTTAGTACTTATCACCCTTGGTTTAGACTAACTAAACCGAATCCAGAAGACCATGTCGCACAATTAAATCCAAAATTAGATCCCCATCATTCAACAGCTGCCCCACAGAGGTACCAGTGCAATCTAAGATATGAGAGGGAAAAGCGATGGCAGAACAGCTCAAGTCTTCTCGTTTCCGTTAAAAATTAGACTTTTAATGTGACCAGTCCTAAGTCTAAACTAGATAAAGTAACATGAGCTAGTATTGGACAGGAGCACTGTAACTACAGTTGGTGGAGCTTTTTAACGTGGTTTCAATCCGTACAGCACAATAACTCGCAAAAATGTAACAAATACGTAACAGTAGGGAAGAAACATAATGAAATTCTGAGAATGATCACAAAACTTGTTTCTGAAACATCGCGAATGAAATATTATAAAATGTATTTACAGAAACATTTCTGTGACATCCCGTTTGAAATATTTCAAAGTAAAAACATTTCCTAAACTACATTTTTTATAAGCTTCCTCTGTGTGTGTGCAACCCGTAAAATAATATCTTTTCCCTCTTTTGGTAGGCAATAGGTGAAATGGGATGGAACTTAATTAAAAAACAAGGACAATTAATTTCTTTTAATTCACTAGTTTGTAAATTTTTTACATTGAACTAGATTATATCATAACTCAGTTGATAGTCCTGATTATTTCGTAGTTCGAAAGATGTTATGCATAAAACAATCAAAAAGTTAATCGATTTGAAATTGAGAAAAATTTATCTAAATTTATTCATTACATTAAATTTTCAGATTACTTCCGATATTAATTCCTGAAAAATTTCTATGTTTAACTTGGTCATATTTAATTGTGAAATATAATATTTTTATTTTATTCTTCACAAATAATAAGTTGCCTATCCTTATATATAAAATTTAGCGAAATTATTACTTACACCAATAGTGTTTTTACTTATACTCTTTAAAAAGTTAAAGTCATTCCTTAAAATATTTTATGCTATTTAACAAGCATGGGTACAAAGTGATTTGAAATTCTTATTTCCTTTCTTAATCCTGTCTCTGTAACATGCAAATCAAGTAATTTTTAATAGTTTTGGAAGTCAATTGTCAATTTTGATGGATAATCCCATCAGGTTGCTCACCGTGTGCAATCGATAACCTAAGAAAGAATGTTTGAGACTGTTCATTATCTCCAACAATGTTTAAAAGTGTCACTTGACAATCCTTCCCCAGGTGATAAGCAGCAATTCTCTTTCGAGTGACAGATTTTTTATTATCCATTGAGAAGTTATTATTAACATTCAAAAATTTTCAAGGAATGGAAACACAATTCAAAAATATTTTATTAGACAATCTGACATTTCTATTGAATATCTTCTTTATTCTCCAAGAAATGTTATCACTTTCTGAGAACATCAGAACTTCATTCTCTATGCATCATTGATGATATACAAGATTGAACACCCTTCAGAATTGAATATTTTCTAAAAAGCAGATTTTCAAAATCCCATTAGATGAATGCATCTAGTGAAATCTTAAGAGGATGCCACACCCCACGTGAGAATCTTTTCATTTCAAATTCTCTTTCACCTTCGGTACTTATTTAAAATTTAAAGGAACGAAAAAGTTAGTTCAGGCAAACCTAGAACAAGTCGAGAAGTTTCAATAGCTGAAAAAAATTCTTCAAAATATTAAAATGTAAACAAAATATTAGACGAGAGCTTCTCCGTTGCGTAATCCTTAGTTATCATCGCCTTATTTATTTTCATTAGCATTTTTTAAAATTTTCTTTTCAGTATTTGAAACTTCATGGTTTACTCTAGGTTTGTCTGAACTTACTTTTTCTACATTTTAAATTCGTATTGAAAGAGAAATAGAATTTGCGATGAAAATTTCCTTCCGAGATATGGCGTCCTCTTAAGAGGATGCCACATCGAGGGACAATCTTTTCGTTTCAAATTCTTTTTCACCTCCATTTAAAATTTTAAGTGTAGAAAAAGTGAGTTCAGACGAACCTAATGTGAACTATGAAGTTTCTATTGCTTAAACTTTTTTTTTAAAAAAATATCAAAATGCAAACAAATTATTGAAAGAGAACTTCTCCATTGCGTAGTCCTAAAATATTTTCTCATGATTTTCATTTTCACATCTTAAAAATTTCTTTCTAGTATTTGAAGCTTCATGACTTTATCTTGGTTTGTCTAAACTCACTTTTTCTATACTTTAAATTAGTTATGAAGGTGAAAGAGAATTTAAGACGAAAAGTTTCATCCACAGTTAGGCGCCCTCATAAGTTCTCGCCCAATTTTAAATAAAACGGCACACATAATTTTTTTTTCGAGCTAAGTATCACAAGCCTTAGTTTTTAAATGTTCTCTCTTGAGAAATAACATTTTTATATAATTTATACTAAATTAGTACAGTAGGAGTAAAAATTACTGTTTGGTAAAAAAATAAACACGTTATTATAAAACCATTTTCAAGTTATTTACACAGACGATTACTGATGCCTATTTATTAGATGGAGTCATAATATAAAAATGTCTATAACAGCTGAAATGTTACCAAGAATTTACAGGATTTTTTTTAGAACGGAAAGCAAGTGGCTAAAGTGAGCTTTCATATTATATCGGGAATTTCTTCTTTCTTAATTTTTTTTAAAACCATTTTTGAGGATGCTGAATTAAAGGCACATTGCCAAACTTTTTGTAATTTGTACTTCTCAGAATTTTCATCGACTTATCAAAATAAACTTTTATTTAACAGACTGATAAAGAAAATGATCTGATACTGACAATTTGGATTTCTCAATGAGATAAATCTGGGAAAGTTTGCCTATAATTCAGTATAATAATTAAAAAAATAAAGTAAAAATTAATCTAAGAATTAAAATTTCTGCTAAATCAAGTCAAATCAAACACAATTAAACTGGAATAATATGAATTTATTAGTTTTTAATGCACTTTGATTTTTTTTTCTGCGGGAAAATTTTAATTTAGCAAAATAGCTCATATAAAACCAAGAAAGCTCTGTTGCTTAATTCCACCTTACAGGGTAGAAAAGATAACGCTTATGAGGAGAGATAGATATTGATAATATCTACAATTATATCATAAGCAATGATAATTGCCATTAAGCGACATTGTTGCAAGTTTTTTCGTAAACAAAGAGTATGCTCTTCAGCCTAAATCAAAGAATTAGAATTTTAATTATAGAAAGAAATAAAAGATCGCAGAACGTAAATTGTGCCGAAATTGATTGGTAATTCTTGATTAGTAGTCATGCTTTTGAAAGCCTATCTCTTTGTCTATTATCTTCTAAGGAGGGGAATGAAGATGCATTAACCACCTGAGGAAGTTTTTTTTTCTTTTTTTAATTTCTGAACTGAAAATTTTATTTTTATTTAAACCATTTTTTGAAATTTGGCTTTATCTAAATTCAAAATACAATCGAATGTTGCTTATGTGAACATTCTTAATATGAAATATGCTTTTTAAAGAAAGCTTAAATGGAATTGTCTTTGAAATTTTTATTCTCTCAACATGAATGAAAAATTCATTTTCACACCGATAGGAAATAAAACTGATGATTCACAATTTTATGTCAAGATGAATAGGTACTTCTAAAAAATATTCGACAACCTTTATTGTAGAGTGGAATATTTCAGCATTACATCTGTCGAATGAAAAAGATAAATGGAATCGGTATGGTGCTATTAGTGATCGGAAAAACTACAATTTTTAGTTTAGAACAACTATAACTTTTCAACAAATACAACTACTGCTTTTTAAATGTATAATGACTACACCTATCTTCAAAATGGTTTTGGATAAAAAATTGGCTTAAAAAGAATTATTGCATGAAGAGCTAACATGAAGAATAATTTAGAAATATTTATAAAATTTACATGAGTTAGTATGTTATTCTAAAGCAGATTTTTTCGAATTTATTCAGTTAATACAACATTCAACTTCTTATGCCCTTCTCGACAGCGAATATTAATTAAGGGAATGATAGGATGTTTGATGATCTTTATTTTCTTCTAAGAAATTAAGTACCAATTCCTCCCCTTTTAGCACCACTTCCTTTATAGCTAGTTCCAACTGCTAATTAAGTTTTTATTTGCCATTTTAACAATTATTTATTTTCTGTAAACATAGATGGCATCACTTCTTTGAATCGTGTCGTGAAGAAACTAAGAAATTTAGTAGTAAAAAAAAAAGAAAAAGGATTGTTCATACGGGATATATATATATATACATACACTTTGGAAATTTAGTTTATTTTGTGTATTTAATATATTTTTAATATTATGCAAATTTTCGAATATCTCTAAGGAAAGGGGTGGGCTGTTATAACAATATATAGTGCGCAAGTTAAAAGAAGAAAGAAAAAGTAGATCATCCAGACTAATTTTTTATCTAATGATCTATTTTTCACGCTTTAGGACTCAAAATTAAAGGTTCGAGGGTATGACTTCCAATTTGTTAATTAATTATTCACCCTCTCGAACCTTTAAAATTGAGTCCTACAACATGAATAACCCATCACTACATAAAAAGTTAGTCAGGGAGATCAATCTTAACTTTCCAAATCTAATCTACCTAAAAACTATTGCTGTTATTTTTCATTTTATTTAAAATTATACTATTTCATACCAAATTATACCGTTTTTTTTTCATTTTATATTAAATTATTCCATCATTTTATATACCATTAATATTGGTTTAAAAGGTAGAATTTGAAGGTGTAAATTAATTACTATTTGCATGTAAATAAGTTAAGTAATCAAACGCAAACACGTAGTTATTTTGAATACTTATAGCTCTTTTTTAATAGAGTGGGATTATTGAACACCAAAACATGGATCGTTACCGCAATCTGGAAAGCATGGTCTTCATAGTTTTGTCAGGCGAGCCGTCCAAAGTTCTTGTTCCTTATTGTTATTAATTTTTAACACTGGACTTTTTTTAGAGAATCACTAACTTTTTGCGCATATCTAATTTGTTCATCTGAAGATATATCCATACGAAAAAGTTAAATAGTTATTTTTCGCATTTTTTTTAATGATTACCAATTTTGAGTATAAATACAGAAAAATTTTCCCCTCATTTTAGCTAACATAATATAAAGTGACAAAATGTTTTTGAGAAATAAAGATTTGAAAATTTTTAACTCGGAAACTATACCATCAAATTTTGTCACTTAAAATTACGTTGATAAAAATGCTGTATTTTTCCGGTCCATTATTAAACTTCAATTCCCTGAAACGCAACTTTTAAGATTTTCCCTTTGAACTAAACTAATTGAATTTTAATCTATGCACACGAGTTAATTTAAGATGTTTTCTTTTTTGTCCATAATTCCTTTGAAAATGTAGACAGTAAAGTGATTAAAATTGAAAAATACTTTTTAAAATGTTACTTAAAATTGTCTAGAATTTAATATTTATAATAAATAATTAAATTATATGTTAGAAATACTCTACATTGTTTTAACTATGAGAAAGAATTAGCATATTTTTATAAAATACATGGGAAAATAATTATTAAAAATCAATGCATTTCTTAATGAAAATAAATATTTAAGAAAATTATTATACATATTCCCAAGTTTCTTCTTTCTTTACAAAATAAAACAATATTTACTTTTATAATATGTCTTAAATGCAAATATCTTTTACAAAATAGTATATTTTACAAACAAAAATTAAGGAATTAATTAATGATCCGTTTTTGAAAATCAAGATTCACGCTATATGATCGCCTTTCCATTATGCAATTATTCTAATTAAATAACATAATTCTAATTGAAACTGTTAATACGAAATTAATTTTTTCAAGATCATGAAACTATCACATTATTATTGTGAGAAAATATTATCTGAAGAAAAAATGCGTTTTATGAGGTGATAAAGTAGGAAACAACTGCCCTGTAAAATAGGAGAAAAATTTCGCTATTAATGTTTGCATGCTAAGCTTAATCTTGCAAAATTCAGAAGAACTATAAAAAAAAAATATCGTTAAATTGTCTTGCTTTTTAATTAATAGAACAGAAGCAGTACCATATTGTAACATGTCATAAAATTCTAACTTAAACACCATTACTTGACTTTACGAAACAAAATAAATGAACGGTAATACAAATTAAGACATTAAAGCAGAATAGAAAAATGGGAACATACTTTATTTAAAAAAAAAATTCATAAAATTATCAAATATAGCTACTCTTTATTTTTTTAAAAAAAAGTATATTAATAGATAACTATAAATTCAAATCTGCAGATTAGAGCAAAATATATACATTTTCAAATATAATTCAAAAATTAGCATTCATCCATAGATTAACCATAGCATTTATATATAGATTTCATTCACGAAAACATATTTATAGAAAAACATAAATTCAAAGCATGTGTTGTGGAATCGAAGAATTAGGTTGAAAAAAGGCATAATTGAAAAAAAAATTGTTAATAACTCACATTAACAAATATTAAATGCAATGAACAGGAATTATATCATCACACTAATAGAGAATTTTAGCTGAACATAATAAAAAAATTCTTGCACAGATAAAGCTAAACAAATATTGCACTTTTTACAAAAGCTTTCTTTGTACATTAACATATATATTCATTTGTATGTCACATTGAAGATTCAAAAATTTTTATCATATACCATGTTTAATAACCCAGAAATTTTTTTTAATTTTACTTTCATAAACATATAATAATAATAAAATACTCAGAAATTTAATTATTACTTAACAATTAAAAGTTACACTTATATAACACTAAACATAGGGTTTTTTAGAAACATATTGATAGAAAATTTTTTAGAAACTACTATTTAGGCTGAAATACGTTAACATTAATATAGATTATTTCCAAAATTAACTATTATCATTATTAAATAAGACTCGCTTTAAGTTTTACACTCAAAATAGCTTAAAAAAAGTATGTATAAAAAATCATAAATTCAAAACATGTGTAGTAGAATCGACGAATAAGGTTAAAATAAAGGAAGCAATTCTAAAATAAAATAATTGCAGTTACCATTGTCAAATGCACTAAACATAAATAAAAAGAGAATTTCAGCTGAACATAATAAAAAATTCTTGCATGGTTAAATCTAAACAAATTGTGCACTTTCTACAAACGCCTTGCCACTACTTTCATATACAATGGCACAATGTAGATTCGAAATTGTTCACCATCTTCTTGAGTTCCTAAACATTCTATTACTAAAGCGAGATGTCTGGGCAGGTACTGATGGAATAACAGGCATTGCGTGAAGATGAAAACACTCTTCCCCAAAGGGGCAAATTCCTTTATCGTTTTTGAAATATTTACAACGCTTTGTGCTCAAAGACTTTCTATAGTCAGCAATTAATATCTCCTTTTCCCCTTCGGAATGAACCCATTTCTTACTGGGTATGTAAAATCTAGACGGCACTCTACATTCGGGACAAGCACGAGTAACAGCAGGATCTATTAAATCTTCTTCATGAGAATTTCTCACATTTCTCCATTTAATGATGCAGGATAAACAAAACACATGATTGCAATTCTCGAGAATACCAAATCGACGCTCTGCAACTCGATCTTTTTCCATTACGATATCCAAACATATACCACATGACAAATCACGTCGAATATCCGTATCTCGCTCATGCCTACAGACTGCAATATGAAGACCTCGCTGCTTTTCATCAAAAGGATCCAAGCAATATCTTTGACACAGTTCACATAACTCTCCGTGGATGCATGGGCAATCGTCGAATGGACAAACACCATCAAAGAAATGCGGGCAGAATTCCATATCCAACTTTTGTGGCTCTGAACTATCAACACTGTCATTTGAATTCGAAGCAGTGGCTAAATATTTGCTGCTTGCCGGCACGAATTCAGGTGCATTTATCCAGTCGTGTAAATCTGATTCACGACAAAGAGATGCCTCACCATTTAAACTGGTGTTGAAATTTTGAAAATTTTTTTCGGCGGGAAAAATATCCATATTCCCTGTCTGTTGCTGTAAATGACCAGTATTCTGCTCTTCACTACAAGGTTGAGATATATAATAAACACCATCTTCAGCTTTTGGATGAGAATACCAACAATTATCACCAAACATGCAAATGCCTTTCAAAGAAAAACGGCAGACGATATTTTCACGAAATCTAGGCGTCTGTCTAAAATTGCACCTATTACCTTCTTGGCAAGAAGAACTTAAATCAAACGGGCGCACTAATTTCGTCATATCTAGTGGTGCGCTTTCAGCCATTTTACATAATATTTAATTCTGTTTCACGTCTGCTAGTGATAACAACCAACTATGGAATAATAAAGTATAGTGCACTGGGGGAGATAGTGTACATCAGAGGGCGTGTCGATTCTGATGACGTGACTATAATCATCCTGAGCAAAGGCGTATGATTGGTTATCTACAAACTCTTCCTCTTATGGTTGGAGGCCATCATTGCGCATGCGCAAAGTGAACCCATTTCGATCATCTCAGTTGCCATTTGTAAAATAAAAAAAATCTTGCTATCGTTTTAATTTTATTTAATCTTTTTTCTATACTATTTAATATTAATATTTCTTACTTGGTTTATGCAAGTGCTAACATAAAAAGATAAATAATTTGCATTTTAGAATCAGAACAAATTGCGCTCAATAAAATTCACATAAATATTATAAATAAATAGTTTACTTCATCTATAAAAGTGTTTTTTAAAGGTTGAAATTTTACCATTTTTTCTAAAAATATTTAAAATAATTTTTTTTTTGATAATTGAATACAAATGATCTATTATAAATAAACTGTCATTAATGTAGAAATAAAGCATAACCCATTTGTGCCATGAGTCAATTTAAATCTACTTTTTTTATAAAATGGAAAAAAGTAGTAGCACAAATGATTCATTGCTACGATTATTTTGCGAAAACAAGGATGCTTTGCCTACCACACTGTATAATATAATATAAACAGATCTGAAGTAAGCCACATTAATTTTTATAAGTTAAAGTGGAAACCAACAGAAAGAAATATGCACTTAGTACAAACAAATATGTATTATCCCTTATTTCAGATAGTAGTTTTACATACATCAGTCTCCATAGGTTTTTCATACATAGCTTGCGCATAAATGGTTGAATTACTCACATTTTAAAGTTTCACTTTAGCATTTGCACACACTCACCAAGAAATTAGATAATTTTGATTAATATTTTATGCATAAGGAATAACCGTGCATTGTCTATAAAGACTTTAAGATCCTTTAAAGAGCCACGTTCCTAACTCATTGGACAGCATGTGTATTTTAAATAAAAATTAGAAATGCATGTTATTATAATCAATTTTCTCTAATTAAATTGATTTGAATCAGATGTCTAATATTATTACATAATGAAATTGCTGGCAATGCACTACACTGTAAAAAATATCGTATCAAATAACGGTAAAAAGTGCCGGCACTCGCCGTGCTGTTATTTCTTACCGTAAAATCTGTTTTTACCAGAAAATGTTACGGATCAGAGAATCTAATATACCGTAATTTTTGGAGTAATAATTACCGTAAAATTACTGAATCGCTTTAAATAAATACTACTTTCAAAATTGCGTAATATATAATATTTTATGGTAAAATGGTTTATGTATGACAAAACTGCTGGCATTTTATACTGTAATTTGATCCGCAATTTTTTAGAATGCAGTACTTTTGTTTGAACTTCTAATATTTAAGAAGAACCCATTTGAGAATAAAATGAAAATAAAGGCTTGTTGAATGAAATAATCTTGCTATGAAACACGAGTAGCGTGCTTTAATTTTGATAAGTCTTTCTAACAAACTTTTGATGATGAAACGTCATTTGACAGTTAGATTAACAGTTAGAATTCGCTTTGTTGGATTAACAAAACCAACTCATAATAATTTTCTAATTCTTCTATTGACTTTTCTCAAAATTGTGAAGCAATAAAATTATGCGGTTTATGGTTATGAGTAAGTAAATTAAAATTACACATTTGTCTGTTTTCAGATTTTTTTAATTTTAATTCTATTAGTTTAAATTTATGAAAACCAGTTCGGATAATGCTTAATTTTTTAACGTAAATTAATTAAAAATAAATATGCTTACCAAAAATCTAAAAATATATATTACTGTTATTGTTGCTGCTTATCCACCTTGGCTTAGACAAACTAAACCAAATTCAAAAGATCATGTCGCGCAATTAAATCCAAAACTATATCCCCTCCATTTAACAGCTGCCCCACTGAGGTACCAATGCAATCTAAGATATGAGAGGGAAAATCGATGGCAGAGCAGCATAAGTCTTCTTATTTCCGCTAAAAATTAGACTTTTAATGTGACTGACTAGTCCTAAGACTAGACTAGATATAGGGTTGTTCAAAGTGCCTGCCCGCGGAACGGGCATCTGACTTTTTCATCGCATAATGTGTGCCCTTGGGCGACTAAGACTTTTGGCTTTAGTGATTAGTCCTTAATGTGACAGGACTAGATATAGTTTGTCTACGGTAAGAACACCCCCTCCCCCGAAACAAAGTTTGAGGCCGACTGCTGCTATCAGAAAAAGAATAGCTCATTTTAGGGAGGGTAGCTTCTCTTTACTCTATGACTAACATTATGGAACGAAGAAAGAGATTCCCTTTCTATCACAAACCCGAACCAAAGCCTTTAAAACGAGAGCCAAAGTGGTGGAGCTTTTTAACATTGTTTCAACCCGTACAGCATATGAACTCTGAGAAATGTAACAAATACATAACAGTTAGGAAGATACGTAGAAAAATTCTGAAAATGATAATAAACATGTTTCTGAAACATCGAGAATGAAATATTATAAAAAAGTGCTTAGAGAAACATTTCTGTGACATCCCGTTTGAAATATTTCGAAGCAAAAACAATTCCGCAACTGCTTTTCTTATAAGCTTCCTCTGTGCGTGTGCAACACGTAAAATGATGTCTTATCCCTCTTTTGGTATGCAATAAGTGACATAGGATGTTAATTAAAAAGTAATTAAAATAGGAACAAATGGGATGTTAATTAAAAAGTAATTAAAATAGGAACAAATAGGATGCTAATTAGAATAGGAACTTAATTAAAAAACAAGGGCAATTAATTTCTTTCAACTCACAAGTTCGTAAATTTCTTACATTGAACTAGATTTATATCAGAACTCAGTTGATAGTCCTGATTATTTCGTAGTTAGAAGGATGTTATACATAAAACAATCAAAAAGTTTATTGATTTGAAATTGTAAAAAAAAAAATTCATTTAAATTTATTCATTACATTAAACTTTCAGATTATTTCCAATATTAATTCTCGAAAAATTTCTATGTTCAACAAGGTCATATTTAATTGTGAAATATAATATTTTTATTTTATTCTTCACAGTTAAAAAGTTACCTATCTTTAGGTTTATAATTTAGCAAAATAGTTTTTTTTCGCCTACCAATTATACTGATACTCTTGAGAAAGTTAGTCGCTCATTAAAATATTTTCTGCTATTTAACAAGCATGAGTGATTTCAAATTCTTATTTTCTTGCTTAATTCTGTCTCTGTGACATGCAAATCAAGTAATTTTTAATAGTTTAGGTTGACAATTGTCACTCTTGAGGGATAATCCGATTAGGTTGTTCACCATGTGCTACTGATATACTAAGAAAGAATTTTTGAGACTATTCATTATCTCCAACAATGCTTAAAAGTGTCACTTGACAATACTTCCCCAGAAGATAAGCAGCAATTTTCTTTTAAGTGACAAATTCTTTATTATTTATTGAGAAGTTATCATTAACAAATTTTCAAGGAATGAAAATACAATTCAAAAATATTCTATTAGTCGTTCAGACATTTCTATTGAATATCCTCTTTATTCTCTAAGAAATGTTATCACTTTCTGGGAACCCCGATGGTACCAGTTTGAATACCCTTCAGAATTGAATATTTTCAAAAAAGCAGATTTTCAAGATCCCATTAGATGAATGCATCTGGTGAAATCTTAAGAGGATGCCACACCCCAAGGAAGAATCTTTTCATTTCAAATTATCTTTCACCTTCAGTACTTACTTAAAATTTAAAAGAACGAAAAAGTAAGTTCAGACAAACCTAGAGTAAGTCGTGAAGTTTCAATAGCTGAAAAAAATACTTCAAAATATTAAAATGTAAACAAAATATTAGACGAGAACTTCTCCGTTGCATAATCCTTAGTTATCATCTCATAATTTATTTTCATTTGCATATTTTAAAATTTTCTTTTCAGTATTTGAAACTTCATGGTTCACTCTAGGTTTGTCTGAACTCACTTTTTCTACATTTTAAATTAGTAATGAAGTAGTAATAGAATTTGCGACGAAAATTTTCTTCCGAGATATGGCGTCCTCTTAAGAGGATGCCACACCAAGGGACAATCTTTTCGTTTCAAATTCTATTTCACCTCCATTTAAAATTTAAAGTGTAGAAAAAGTGAGTTCAGACGAACCTAATGTAAGCCATGAAGCTTCTATTGTTGAAACTTTTTTTTAAAAAATATCAAAATGCAAACAAATTATTGAAGAGGAACTTCTCCATTGCGTAGTCCAAAAATATCTTCTCATGATTTTCATTCTGATATCTTTAAAATATCTTTCCAGTACTTGAAACTTCATGGCTTTATCTAGGTTTGTCTGAACTCAATTTTTCCATCGCTTGAATTTTTATTTAGTTATGAAGGTGAAAGAGAATTTGAGATGAAAAGTTTCATCCAGAGTTAGGCGCCCTCATAAGTTCTCGCCCAATTTTAAATAAAACGGTACACATAATTTTTTTTTCGAGCTAAGTATCAAAACTTTTAGTTTTTAAATGTTCTCTCTCGGAAATAACATTTTGATATAATTTATACTAAATTAGTATAGTAGGAGTAAAAATTACTGCTTAGTAAAAAAATAAACAAGTTATTATAAAACCATTATCAAGTTACTTACACAGACTATTACTGATGCCTATTTATTAGATGGAGTAATATTATAAGAATGTATATAACAGCTAAAATGTTACCAAGAATTGATGGGATTTCTTTTAGAATAGAAAGCAAAAGGGTAAAGGGAACTCTCACATTATTTCGGAATTTCCTTCTTTTAAATATAGTATATATATACTTTTGCAATTTTTTTATTTTTTACATTTTTGCAGATGCTGGAGTAAGTCTACATTTTAAATTAGTAATGAAGTAGAAATAGAATTTGCGACGAAAATTTTCGACCGAGATATGGCGTCCTCTTAAGAGGATGCCACACCCAGGGACAATCTTTTCGTTTCAAATTCTATTTCACCTCCATTACTTATTTCAAGTGCAGAAAAAGTGAGTTCAAACGAACCTAATGTAAGCTATGAAGTTTCTATTGCTAAAATTTTTTTAAAAGAATATCAAAATGCAAAAAAAATCTTGAAATAGAACTTCTCCATATCATGTCATTCTTCTTTCACCCAACAAAAAAGTTTAATGTACTGTCACATTTAAGGAAATAAGATTTAAATAGTTTCTTTGAAACTTATAGTAGATCGAATGACTCATTGTTAATGGAAACATTCTTTCATTCTGAATCCCATTTAAGAGCTCTAGAAGCTAACAAAATACTGTCTAAAGTTGTAGTACTTTTATTTATTACCTATCAGGTCCTATAAGAACTTAATCTAAGTAGCACTGATATTACATTTCTTGCCATCAGTACCTTTTTAGAAATCAGTAAATTGCATTATTGTTTTTTATTGAAAAGCCATTTCTTTTATTTAAATTAAATTTTTTTAAGTATTAGACACAAAAATGCGTTTGAAAATAATGTGGTTATATAGCTTGAAACTGTAATAAGACAAATTATAAAGTATTGAAAATAAATAATAAAATTCTAAAGAATAACTTGTTTGAAGGCAAAATGTTCTGTAATTTTCCCAGACCGTCGCCACTAGCCCATTGTGCAATGCTAGTGATACGTAAATACAATCGTGTTCCAGCTATCTCAGCACAAAACTTCTCCCCCTCTTCAGTGAGCGTAATCCTTAATCAATCTTCAATTGTCAAAATGAGAGAAGGAAAATCGGAGAGGTGAAGAACTAAGATGAAGCTTGGAGAGGGGTGCTAGAGGAGTATCCCTTATTGCCCACGCAGACTTTTTTTTTTAACTGCAAAATAATTTCTTATTTTTAAGTTATTTTCTTAATATTTCAAAAAGTCATCCTCGATTGATGCAAAATTTATTTAATTTCAGACAATTTATCAAAAATTAAATGAAATAACTTTGTATTTATCACTTAATGTAAACGGTGTTTTAAAACCCATAAATGTCTTTTAATTATAGCTTAATTTAGTTAATAATTTCAGTTAGTAGTTATTTACTTAAATTTATATTATGTTATGAATGTTAAGTTATTAATTATTTAATAATTATAATAAATTTTTTATAAGCATTGTGTAATGATTTTTAAAGAAATGTTTTTAGAGTGTGTAATTGGTATTATTTTTAGTATCATTGCCACTCATTTTTGTTTCATAGTATTAAACGATTTAGTGCTAGTTTTTAACTCTAAGCTTTTATTCTGATTTGCTAAAATTATAAATGTCTAATTAAAAATTTAATGAAATATTTGTGTTCAATATTCTTATGATTTTTAACTAATAAGTTTTTGATAGTTTTAATGTTGGTTTACATTTTTAGTTTGATTTATGCGCATTTTAATTTTTCATTTTAACTTACGATAACAGTTCATTTTAATTTACGATACTCAAATTATACCAGTTGGCATTAGTAAGTGTAGTGTTAGCTCCCTCATAAGTTTTTAAAATTACAATTTTTTTATATTCCTTAAAAACTCTAAAAGTTATATTCCTTAAAACCACTAAGAAAATATTCTGCTATTCTAATTAAGAAAATATTCTTAATTTTTATTGAGAAAAATATTTAAGTAATAGCTAATAACAGTAACTTTATTTTATCAGAATGATAACATTTGAGCGGAATATTAAAGCTGAATATTTAAATTTAAATAAATAGTGTAACTCACTAGGGGTAGAAATTACTTCTAGAATGGAAATATTTCAATAATTGTTGCCTTTTCCCATTGGCATTTCTCAAGAAATTTGTTACTTAGCTCTACTTGGTAGTTCAATTCTTATCTTAACTCTTTATAATATATTAAAAAGATCAGCCACACCTGTTAAGAACATATACTGAGATCCGAATATATGTAACAATGCAAAGAAAGAACAGGCTCATTCTTTTAAATGCCTGTGGTTATCAATCAATTCTATTCTCTTTTTATCTAAATGTATTCTGATCTTATTGAGACAGAGTGTAAATAGGAAATTGAAATACTCCCCCCCCCCCTTTAGCAAATGAGATCACCCTGCAATATGAGATGGTATATATATATATATATATATATATATATATATATATATATATATATATATATATATATATATATATATATATATATATATATACCATCAAATTTTGCCACTTGAAATTAAGTTCATAAAAATGCTGTATTTTTCTGTTCATTATTAAATTTTAATTCAGAAATAGTTATCAATTATTTTTTAATATTTATAATAAAAAATAACTAATGTTATTAAAATTATTCTCTTTTTTTGAATCTTTAAATAAGTGAATTCAATAACTGTGTACGAATATTGTTCAATTCTCTTCGATAAGAGGTGTTAATTTCACTATTGAGGTATTAATTAATGTTAATTTTATTATTGAGGTATTTATTAGAAAGTTAACATTATTCTGGAAAATACATTTTGTATTTCCCAGATTCCTACTATCCATATTGTTGTAGAAAAATGTCTTAATCAGTTGAAAAACATTTAAGGTTATTGGAACGAAATATGTTTTTGATCCCGATTTTGTACAATACGTTTGTACAATAGTGTACAATACGTGAAAACGCGCCCATTATACCAAATTAATAAATTTTTTTGCTCATTGTACAGGGGTTGCAATTTGGGCGAAAAACAATTCTCTGAAACGCAACTTTTAGGGTTTTTCTTTTTAACTTAACTGATTGGACGAACAACTTAACTATCTTGAATTTTAATCTATGTCCGCCAGTTTTCTTTTTTGTCTATTAATTCTTTGAAAATGCAGTTAATAAAGTGATTCAAATTGAAAAAATTTTTTAAAAATATTTTTCAAAATATTAATTGAAATTGACTAGAAATTATTATTTATAAAAAAAATAATAAATAAATAAATAAATAAATTATTGGTCAGAAATACTCTGCATTGTTTTGATTATGAGAAAGAATCAGCATATTTTTATAAAATACGTCGGAAATTTTTTTTAAAAAATCAATGCATTTCTTAATAAAAGCTAATTTAGCTTTTATTAAGGAAATTATTATACATATTCCTAAGTTTCTTCTTTCATTACATAATAAAATAATATTTACTTTTTCAATTAATCATTGAAAAAAAATCTTTTAATTTAGCTTTTAAACTGCAAAAAGGTAAGTGAAAAATACAAACATAATAATTTTTTTGGTAATACCAATATATTTTTTTCGTAAATTTTTGTATTGGTAAATGATATTTCAAACAATATCTTAAATGCAAATATCTTTTGCAAAATACAATATATTACTAACATAAAATAAGGAATTAATTAATGGCCCATTTTCGAAAATCTAGATTTACGCTATGATCGATAAGCTTTTCCATTATGCAATTATTCTAATTAAATATCATAATTCTAATTCAGAGTAAACTGTTAATAAGAAAGTAATTCTTTCAAAAGCATGAAACTATTGTTTTATTATTGTGAGAAAATATTATTTAAGCAATATGGGAAAAAATGCTTTTCATGAGGTGATAAAGTATGGATCTACTGCCCTGAAAAATAAGAAATCTGTTTCCAGAGAGAAAAATTTCGCCATTAATGTTTGCATGCTAAGCTTAATCTAACAATATGTAAAAGAACTATAAAAAAAATCGTTAAAAGTTAAATTGTCCTGCTTTTTAATTTTCAATACAGAAGCCGTACCATACTGTAACATCTCATAAAATTTTAACTTCACGAAACAAAATAAATGAACGCTAATAAAAATGAAGATATTAAAACAGAATAGAAAAATAGGAACATGACGCTTTATTAATTTATTTTAAATCATAAAATCATCAAATATGGCTACACTTAAAATTATTTTTTTAAAGAAAGTTTATTCATAGAAAACTATAAATTCAAATCCACGGATTAGAGCAAAATATTAACAGCTAAAAATATAATTAAAGAATTAGCATTTATCATTCATTATTGTCACATTGTAGATTCAAAAATGCTCATCATATACGATATTTAATAATTCAGAAAAATAAATTTCAGTTTTACTTTCTTAAACAAGTAATAATAATAATAAAATATACTCATAGATTTAGTCATGACTCAACAATTTAAAGTTACACTTATATTACACTAAAAGTTAGTTTCTTTGGAAACATATTGATAGAAAAATGTTTTAAAATCGAAGATTTAGGCTGAAATAAGTGAACATTAAAATAGATTATTTCTGAAATTAACTATTATCATTCATTAAATAGGACTCACTTTAAGTTCTACACTCAAAATAACTAAAAGAAAGTACTTATAGAAAAACATAAATTCAAAACATGTGTACTAGAAGCGACGATTAAAGTTAAAATAAAGGAAGCAATTAAAAAATAATTAAAAAAAAAACAATTCGCAGTCACAATTGTCAAATGCAGCAAACATGAATAAAGTCAGCACTTAAAGAGAGAATTTCAACGGAACATAATAAAAAATTCCTGCACAGTTAAATCTAAACAAATGTTGAACTCTTTACAAACGCGTTGTCAGTACTTTCATGTACCATCATCTTCATGGCACATTGCAGATTACAAAATGTTCACCATCTTCTTGAGTTCCTAAACATTCTATTATTAAAGCGACGTTTCTGGACAGCTACTGATGGAATAACAGGCATTGCGTGAAGATGAAAACACTCTTCACCAAAGGGGCAAATTCCTTTACCGTTTTTGAAATATTTACAACGTTTTGCGCTTAAAGACTTTCTATAGTCGGCAATTACCATCTCTTTTTCCCCTTCAGAATGAACCCATTTCTTACTGGGTATGTAAAATCTAGACGGCACTCTACATTCGGGACAAGCACGAGTAACAGCAGGATCTATTACATCTTCTTCATGAGAATTTTGCACATTTCTCCATTTAATGATGCAGGATAAACAAAACACGTGATTGCAATTCTCGAGAATACCAAATCGACGCTCTGCAGTTCGATCTTTTTCCATTACGATATCCAAACATATACCACATGACAAATCACATCGAATATCCGTATCTCGCTCGTGCCTACAGACTGCAATATGAAGATCTCGTTGCTTTTCATCAAAAGGATCCAAGCAATATCTTTGACACAGTTTACATAACTCTCCGTGGATGCATGGGCAATCGTCGAATGGACAAATACCATCAAAGAAATGCGGGCAGAATTCCATATCCAGTTTAGCTGATGATTCAGAAGTCTGCTCATTTTGTGAACTATCAACACTGTCATTTGATTTCGAAGAAGTGGCTAAATATTTGTTGTTTGCCGGCACGAATTCAGGTGCATTTATCCATTCGCGTAAATCTGATTCACCACAAAGAGATGCCTCACCATTTATACTGGTGTTGAAATTTATAAGACTTTTCGCAGCGGGAAAAATATCCAGACCCCTTGTCCGTTGATGGGTAGGACCAGTATTCTGCTCTTCATTACTAGATTGAGATATATAATAAACATCCTCTTTAGCGCTTGGATGAGAATACCAACAGTTATCACCAAACATGCAAATGCCTTTCAAGGAAAAACGACAGACGATATTTTCACGAGATCTACATGAGCCGTCGTGTGTATAATTGCACCAATCACCTTCTTGGCAAGAAGAATTTAAATAAAACGGGCACACTAATTTCGTCATATTTACTGGTGCGCTTTCAGCCATTTTATATAATACTTAATTCACTTTCACCTCTGCTAGTGATAACAACCAACTATGGAGTAATACAATGAAAAAGCGCACAGGGGGAGATAGTGTACTTCAGAGAACGTGTCGATTCGAAAAGTTTTTTTTTTAAAGTTGCATTTTTACCATTTTTCTAAAAATATTTTAAGTCTTTTTCTTTTTTTGCTAATTGAATGCAAATGATCTTTTATGAATAAACTGTCATTAATGAAGAAATAAAGCATAACCCATTTGTGACCTGAGTCTATTTAAATTGACTTTTTTTAAAAAAGAAAAAAGTGGTAGCTCAAATGATTCATTTCTAAAATTTATTTTGCGAATACAAGAAAGTTTTGTTTACCACACTATAATAATAATATGAACAGATCTGAAGTAAGCCACATAAATTTTTTAAAGTTAAAGTGCAAGCCAAAAGAGAGAAATATGCATTTAGTACAAACAAATATGTACTATCCCTTATTTCAGATAGTAGTTTTTCAAACATCAATCTCCATAGGTTTTTCATATATAGCTTGCGCTTAGGTATAAATGGGTTAATTACTCACATAAAGTAAAAACTTTAGCATTTGCACACGCTCACTAAGGTCACACCTTTGATTAATATTTACTTGGACCTTCTTTTGCCTGTATTCTTGAGGGTACCCATTTTATAAGTTTCTGTATTGCATTTATGCATAGGGAACAACCATGTATTGGCTACAAAGACTTTCAGATCCCTAAAACAGTGCAAACAAGGCTAGAGCCAAGTTCCTAACTCATTGGACAGCGTGTGTATTTTAAATAAAAACTAGACATAGATAGTTCATAAAGAAAAGCGAATTTTCGTAAAAAAATGCATGAATATCTTTAATTAAGTCATTTTCTTGTTCCCGATAGCAAGAATTGAATATAAATACGCGTCAACAATGATGCAATTTTTGTTATATAACGAAATGAAATTGTTAACAATGAGTTTCACTCATACTAACAATGTATACCAATAATATCAATTGTTAAAATAGCGATATTCCAAAAAAAAAAATTCATTCTTGATTGAACTGCTATAAAAAGAGGTTTGATTAAGCGCTTGAGATATTTCAAAATGGCTTTTGGTGTAAAAAAGTGGATTAGGAAACAAATGTAAGTGAACATAATATTCATTAAATCATTTATTAGGATATTAATTTGAATTACAGCTCCATAAATACTGTTATTTTTTTCAACCTATTGTATTTTTGTTTAGTACCTATTGTAGTTAACAATATTTGCTCTAGAGTACAATTTCTGTGATTAGGATAACTTTATTTTACAACTAAAAGTAAAGTATAAAAGTTGGTTTAATTTATTAATGTTTTTTTTAGAAAAACATTCAGGATGATTGTTTAATTGACACTCATGAAATAATTAAGTTACATTCTTGTTAGTGAAATATTTTTTAATCACCGTTGCCAATTTTCCAAGAAAAAAGTAGTGATATAGCGACTATGAATTTTGATACATAAGCGCTAGAATTCAAATTTATTTAATATATGCATATATTCAGCAAAATATTTTAAATTATATTACAGAACTATCGCCAATTCAGTGATATATTATTTAATATGCAAAAGAACATTAGATTTGGTGATAGTATCAGTTTTTAACATTGTATTTAGTACCACTATCGTATTATTGATCTTTAGTTTTAGTGCCACAGTAAATCACTCTTAAAAAAATGTACTATAGTATATAATTCAGATAAAGATAATATATTGTACTCCATTATTGAAGGATGATCACCAGGGTTGCTTTAAGCTTAGTTCACCAATTCTTCTCGAAGAGGGATAAGATGATAAGAGCGCACTCCACTAGGTTTTGGAAAACCTAGTGGACCTAGGTTTTAGAAACACCGGGTTCGCTACATTCCAGTCGGCATCTACTTAATGCATAAGTATCTGAAAGAAAAAGGACGAAGACTTTAAGTTCTTGCTTACTAAGAGGAACAGTATTATTCAAGTAAATTTGAGAAAAAAATTTTTGGTATTAATTAATTCTAAACGTAAAACGCAAATATCTCTATAGCCATTTATCATTTTCTTATCACTGGGAAGTATTAAGTATCATATCTGATTGATTAGTGAATGGAACTTGAGTATCGTTTTTTTTTTTAATTTAAAAGTCTCCATATCTCTTACAGCACATTTCTGTTAATAAGGTTTTAGCCTGTTGCAGTTACAGTTAATTTCTCTCTCTGCTTAATAATTAGCCAGAAAAAGTGTTGGAAAATGTTGAATTATAAGATTTCTTTTAAGACACGACTCACAAATTAAATGTTTTTTATGATTTTTTTCCACTTATAGCATAACATTTATTTAAGATAATAAAATGAGAAATCATACTTTTAAGATGTAAAATGGATCTTGTAAGCCGGTAAGATTATATAAGAATGTGTTAAGTGTCCTATTAATTTTCATTTTAGAGTCAACGTCAAAAGATCTGGCGTCAAAAAGTATGACTATTTGGTGGATGATGGAGTGGTTGTGAAAAAGAAGGGAAAACCCTTCAATCACAAATCATATTTTAAAGATGTTGTCTTGGACAACTATGATGTGATTAAGCCCTTTGTGGGAAGAATCGGATCGGAATTCTTGGATCTCAATTTGGCTCAGGTAATTTAGTAATGCCTAGATACATCATTTATATTTATTTTATTTTAAAGTTAATTTCACGTCTCAATTATAATTTTGTGAATGTAGGGAAATAATGGTAACAAAATATTTTCTTTTGAGATTCAACTTATACGCATTCATGTAACCAACCATCTTTAAGCCAGCTGGAATCGTAGCAGGAATTCTGAATTTTCTGTGACGCCGCTCAAATAGTTAATGATGAGCATTGATTTTTTAATGATAATGTTATTAGTCTAAATTCTACGGTAGAAAATTTTAGTTTTTATTAGTTACTTATTTTAAAATTCAACATAGAAATTTTACAGAAGATAACATAAATGCTGTTAACTTTGTCTGTGGGAGTTACTACAAAATTCTTTTTTTGTTCACTAACACTTTTCAATTACATTTCTAGCAAAATTATTTTTAGAAAAATTACTTGAAGCATTTTAGTTATTTCTCTAATTCTCTTATTATTAGGAATTAAGTTTTCAAAACAATGATAAAGTGCTCATTTCCATTCTGTAAATGCACCTAAAGGTAAAAGGAAATCTTTACCTGCTTTAAAAATTTAAAAATCTTCGAACAGAAATTTAAATTTTTCAAAGAAAAGATCTATTTCAGAGAATAAAAAAATGAGATATTCTATAATATAGTTCCTTTTTTATCTTTCCTCCTTAAAAGTTAACCTTTTTATCCAAGCAAATTTTTTCATAGTATACTTAATATATGAAATATGAGCATATGTTCAACTAATTTATTTTATTATTAACTTTCCATTATTCTCTTTCAGCCAGAAGTGCTTGATGCATTTTGTCCCGATGATCCTAATGACACTGGTGATTCTGAGGTCAAAAAATGATCCAAATGATAGTCTGTATTAAATTGTTCATGCACTGAACATTAATACATTCTCTGCATTTTGAACAGAAATGTGAAGAATTTGACGTATAGTTTGTGTGTGATATGAGCCCCTTAACGGGTGGACTCTATTATTGGACCGGAAAACTCTCCGGATATTTATGTAAAACTTCAAATATTTTGAACGACAAAAGCCAAATTTTTGCTATTGTGTGATTTGAGTGCCAAAAAGGACAGACTTTATTTTTGGATCTGAAAACTCTCCCTACATTTGCCGAGAAACTCAACAATTTTCAACGACACATAACATGAATATTGAGCGATATGAGTTTCTGAAAGGGTGGAACTAGAAACTTTCACGATATCTTTGTAAAGACTCAAAGATTTTGACCGCCTAATGACAAATAATGCTATGAGCCTCTAAAAGGGTGGACTCAATTTTTTGAAACTGAAAACTCTCACACATTTTTGTAAAAACTCAAAGGTTTTGAGCAGGACTATAGAGTAATATGAACCCCAAAAATGGTGAACTCTGTATATTAATCTGGAAACTCTCCCGGTATTTACGTAAATTCTTAAAGATTTTGAGCGACTCGTGACATGCATATTGTGTGATATGAGCCCCAAAAAAGATGGACTCCGTTTGTGAAAATGAAAACTCTCCCGATATTTCGTAAAAATTCAAGGATTTTGAGTGACTCGTGACTATTGTGGTATATGAGTTCCTTAAAGGGAGGACTCCGTTTGTGAACTACAAATTCTGAACATTTCTTGTAAAAGATTGTTTTCTTTAAATTTATTGATTGTTTAAAAGATTGTTGTATTTTCAATAAATTGTAACTGATTTCTAAAATAATAATGATAAAAAAATATGAAAAAATAAAAATAAATAAAATAAAAACTTAAAATAATGTTTTTTTATTGATCTACCTCTTATAATGCTTCATGTAACATCAAATCATAATGTTTTTCTTAAAAATCTTTTTAGGATACAAAATATTTACTCTTGCATTTTATGTTTGTTTAAATTATCAATATGATATCTTCAAAAGATTTTAAAAGCAATTTTAAGCTTTTTAAGGATATTAGCTTTTTAAGAATTAATACAATAAATATTTTAAAGATTTACCCATTTTAATACAGTCCAAAAACTGATGCCATGTGTATTGCCATACATTTTCATATTTTTTCATACTTACATATATTTTTCATAATTTTTCATTTCATGCATTTTTTATATTTCATACGTTTTTCAATGCCTACTTTTTCATATTATACATATTCATTTATTCATATTTTTTATACTACATGTTTGAAATTTGCCTTCTTGTAGGGTATACATATGTATAATGTTTCATGGTTTTTTTGATGAATCCTTTTTAGAAGTAAACTAGGAGGCTCCGCCCCCTGCTCGCTAACGCTCGCCAACCCCCGAGAATTGCTACGCAATCCTATGTGGTTCACGCCGTGAACCATGGCTCGCTGCGCTCGCTCGCCAATGAACACAATGTTCTAGCACAAAGACATAATATATTATCACCAAAGACATAGTATTTTATCATCAAAGACATAGTATTGTACTTATGTAGAAGAATTCTACCAATGTTCTAATTGGCTTTTAAAAAAGTATATTAGCTATTTAGATTGTACATGGTGAAAAAATCAAAACATTAGCTAAATAAGAAACATATTAGCAAAATAAATTATCAAATATTGCTTCACTAATATTCTGCATTTTAAAGCGTGAAAATTCAACGCATAAATAAACGCGAAATATAAAAAAATTCAATGCATTCAATACAAACACTTAAACGTTTTTTAGACGTTTAAGTAGTTCCCAGTAGAAAAATATCAATTCAACAGCGGCCTTTTAAAGCATTCTCACTTCAATTAATTAATTAATTCCTAATTGTGTATACTATAGCCTACGTCACAGGTTGTGTTATTCCTACTAAATTTAACCCATGAACGGCATTTTCTGCGAGCCTAACTTCAAGCCACAAATAAACAAACGAAGTGTTTGATCGTTTAAATAGCTGCTCGCCAGATTTTATTGCATTATGAAGAAAAGTAATTGATATTCGATTTTTGATTAATAATTGATTTATGTGGATAGTGGCATTTATGTGGATAGTGGCATAGAATTTAGCATTGCGTCATGGTAAATGTTATTCCTAAGTGGAAGTAGTTGCGTTTTTTTTTTTATATTCAGAACTCAGTAGATAGTACTGGTTATTTCGCAGTCAGAAGAATGTTATGCAGAAAACAATCAAAAAGTTTATTGGTTTGAAATCGAAAAAAAAATTCATTTAAATTTATTAATTACATTAAACATTTAGGTTACTTCTAATATTAATTGCTGAAAGGTTTCTATGTTTAACTAGGTCATATTGAATTGTTATCAAATATATTATTTTCATTCCTTTCTTCTCAATTAAAAAGTTTCCTACCTTTAGATATAAAATTTAGCAAAAAAAACTTTTTTTTACTCACGCCAATAATGTTTTTACTTGTACTCTTTGAAAAATTAAAGTTATTCATTAAACTATTTTCTGCTATTTAACAACCATGATTGCTAAGTGATAGCAAATCTTTATTTTCCTGCTTAACCCTGTCTCTGTATCATGTAGATCAAGTAAATTTTAATGGCTATAGTTCGTTCATCAGGAGTTGGCACTCGGCTCCACCTCCTCGGTCAGAGAGTTCATTTTAACGTGGGAGTGAAAGCAGAAACATATTCGAGCTTGAAAATGATACAACCTTTAATGCATGCCAAACGCAAACAGTGAATTCTATTTCAATCACTAACCTCGCTTTATCATCTACTAATTATACCTTTCGTTACTCAAGCTAATTAAATATATTTTAAATTTAAAAACTGCTGTTTTCCCAGCAAAGTGTCATAAAAAGGACAAACTATTCACTCAAAAGAGAGAAATGTCATCAAATTTATTAAATATTTAATGTTAAAAAAAATACACATAAAGATTATGAAATAAATTTTTTTTGTCATACGATCGCCAAATAGCAACCTTGTTAAGGATTGTTCACATCCTTCTCCCAAAAATAGCGAAATAGTATCGTCGGACACCACGTGATGAAGGCTGAGTCAAGTGCCTACTCCTGGTGAACGAACAATAGTTTAAGTTGTCAATTTTCACTTTTGATGGATAATCCTATTAAGCTATTCGCCATGCGCTATTGATAACTTAAGAAAAACTAATTGAGACAATTCATTATCTCCCACAATGCTTAAAAGTGTAACTTGAGAATATTTCCTCAGAAGATAAGCAAAAATTTTCTTTTGAATGATAAATTTTTTATTATCTATTGAGAAGTTATCATTAGCATTCAATAGTATAAATTTTTTTTTCAAGGATTGAAAACACAATTCAAAAATATTCTATTAGACATTTCTATTGAATATCTTCTTTATTCTCCAAGAAATGTTATCACTTTCCCAAAGCTTCAGAACCTCATTCATTCTCTAGGCATCATTGATGGTACAAGATTGAATATCCCTCAGATTGAATATTTTCAGAAAAGAAGACGCTCAAGTTCTCATTAGAATCATTAGATGAATGAATCTGGTAAAAGCTTAAAAGGATGTCATACCGCGGAAGAAAATCTTCGTCACAAATTCTCTTTCTCCATCGTTACTAATTTAAAATTTAAAAGAAAAGAAAAAGCGAGTTCTGGCAAACCTAGAGTAAGTTACGAAGTTTCAATGGCTTAAAAAATACTTCAAAATATTAAAATGCAAACAAATTATTAGAAGAAAACTTCTCCGTTGCGTAATCCTAAGTTATCGTCTCATAATTTATTTTCATTTGTCTATTTTCAAATTTTGCTTTCAGTATTTGAAACTTCATGGTTTACTTTTGGTTTGTCTAAACTCACTTTTTCTAGTTTTTAAATTTTAAATTAGTAATGAAATAGAATTAGAATTTGCGACGAAAACTTTCTTCTGAGGTATGGCGTCCTCTTAAGAGGATGCCACACCAAGGGACAATCTTTACGTTTCAAATTCTTTTTCACCTCCATTACTAATTTGAAATTTAGGGTGTAGAAAAAGTGAGTTCAGACGAACCTAATGTAAGTTATGAAGTTGTAATTGCTGAAATTTTTGAAAAGAAATATCAAAATGGAAACAAATTATTGAAAGAGAACTTCTCTATTGCGTAGTCCTAAAATAGCTTCTCACGATTTGCAGTTTGATATCTTAAAAATTTCTTTTCAGTACTTGAAGCTTCATGGCTTTATCATGGTTTGTCAGAATTCACTTTTTCTATAGTTTAAAATAGTTATGAAGGTGAAAGAAAATTTACGACGAAAAGTTTCATCCAGGCTTAGGCACCCTCATAAGTTCTCGGCCAATTTTAAACAAAACGGTACACATAATTTTTTTTCGAGCTAAGTATCATAAGCATTACTTTTTAAATGTTCTCTCTCGGAAATAACATTTTGACATAATTTATACTAAATTAGTATAGTAGGAGTAAAAATTACTGTTTGGTAAAAAATAAGCAAATTATTATAAAACCATTTTCAAGTTATTTACACAGACAATTACTGATGCCTATTTATTAGATAGAGTAATATTATAAAAATGTATGTAACAGCTAAAATGTTACCAAAAATTTATGGATTTTTTTTTAGAACAGAAACCAAGAAGCTAAAGTGAGCTTTCATATTATATCGGGAATTTCTTCTTTTTTAATTTTTTTCTAAACATTTTTGAGGATGCTAGATTAAAAGCACATTGACAATTTTTTTTAAATTTGTACTTTTCAGAAATTTCAACGACTTATCAAAATAAACTTTTATTTATCAAACTGATAAAGAAAATGATCTGATACTGACAATTTGGATTTCTCAATGAGATAAATCTGGGAAAGTTTGCCCATAACTCAGCATAATAATTTTTTAAAAAAATTAAAAATAATCTAAGAATTAATTTCTGTTAAATCAAGTCGAATCGAAAACAATTCAGCGTGAATAATCTGAATTTATTAGTTTTTAATGCACATTGATTTTTTTTTCTGCAGGAAAATTTTAATTTAATAAAATAGCTCGAATAAAACCAAGAAAGCTCTGTTGCTTAATTCTTCCCTACAAGGTAGAAAAGATGACGCTTATGAGGAGAGATTGATATTGATAATATCTACAATTACATCAAAAGCAATGATAATTGCCATCAAACAACATTGTTGAAATTTTTTCGTAAACAAAGAGCGTGCTCTTCAGCCTAAATTAAAGAATCAGGTAAATAAAAGAATTTTAATTATAGAAAGAAATAAAAGATCGCAGAAAGTAAATTGCGCTGAAATTGATTGGTAATCCTTGATTAGTCACCATGCTTTTGTCAGCTTATCTCTTAGTTTATTATCTTCAAAGGAGGGGAATGAAAATGCATTAACCACCTGAGGATTTTTTTTTTTTTTTTTGAATTTTTGAACTGAAAATTTTACTTTTTTATTTTTATTTAAACCCTTTTTTGAAATTTGGCTTTATCTAAATTCGAAATACAATCGAATGTTGTTTATGTGTACATTCCTAATGATATATGCTTTTTAAAGAAAACTTAAATGTAATTGCCTTTGAAATTTTTATTCTCTCAACATGAATGAAAAATTTATTTTCACAGCGGTAGGTAAGAAAACTGATGATTCACAATTTTATGTCAAGATGAATGGGTATTTCTAAAAAATATTCGACATCCTTTGTTGTAGTTTGGATTATTTCAGTCTCACATCTGTCGAATGAAAGAGATAAATGGAATCAGTCTGGTACTGTTAGTGGTCAGAAAAACTTCATTAGTTTTTAGTTTACCACATCTACAACTAGGTTGCAAATGTAGTTACCTGCAAACACAACTACTGCTTTTTAAATGTAGTGACTACAAACTACTATCAAAATGTAGTCACTACTTTAAGGAACCGATCTTTGCTCTAGAATTTAATTTACACCAATGTTCAAAATGGTTTTGAATAAAAAATTGGCTTATGAAGAATTATTACATGAAGAACTAGCATGAAGAATAATTTAGAAATATTTATAAAATTTACATGAGTTAGTTAGTTATTCTAAAGCAGATTTTTTCGAATTTGTTCAGTTAATTCAACATGCAACTTTTTATGCCCTTCTCGACAGCGAATATTAATTAAGGAAATGATAGAATGCTTGATGACCTTTTATTTCTTCTAAGAAACTAAGTACCAATTCTTCCCCTTTAAGCATCACTTCATTTATAGCTAGTTCCAACTGCTGATTAAGTTTTGAAGTTATACTTCTTACGCGACTTCCAACAAAGTTGCGTTAAACGTTTAACGCTAAATTTTTATTGCCCGGGAAATCACGTGGTAGGATCCAGTTTTCCCCCATTCATTTTCATATTGTTTTGGTTCTCACTTTTTATTTTGTTCACTGTACATCTTGATATGCATTATGTTAATCTTAACTTTCCAAATCTAATCTACCTAAAACCTATTGCTGTTATTTTTCAATATATATAAAATTATACTATTTTATACCAAATTATACCACTTTTTTCATTTTTTTCATGATATAAATTATACCGTCATTTTCTATACCATTAATTTTGGTTAAAAAGGTAGAATTTGAAGGTGTTAATTAATTACTATTTGCATGTAAATAAGTTAAGTAATCAAACACAAACACGTAGTTTTTTTTAATAATTATAGCTCTTTTTTAATGGAGTAGGATTATAGACCACCCAAACATGGATGGTTTCCGCAATCTGGAAAGTATGGTCCTTATAGTTTTGTCAGGAGAGCAGTCCAAAATTCTTGTTCCTTATAGTTATTAGTTATTAATTTTTAACATTGAACTTTTTTTAGAAAATCACTGACTTTTTGCACGTATCTAATTTGCTTATCAGAAGATATATCCTTACGAAAAAGATAAATATTTATTTTTCACATTTTTTCTTTAATAATTACCAATTTTGAATTAAAATACAGAAAAATTTTCTCATCATTTTAACTAACATTACATAAAGTAACAAAACGTGAACAAAATGTTTTTGAAAAATAGAGAATTGAAAATATTTAACTCGGAAACTATACCATCAAATTTTGTCACTTAAAATTACGTTGATAAAAATGTTGTATTTTTTCGGTCCATTATTAAACTTCAATTCCCTGAAACGCAACTTTTAAGATTTTTCCTTTGAACTAAACTAAATGAATTTTAATCTATGCACACGAGTTAATTTAAGATGTTTTCTTTATTGTCCATAAGTCCTTTGAAAATGTAGTTAGTAAAGTGATTAAAATTGAAAAATATTTTTTAAAATGTTACTTAAAATTGTCTAGAATTTAATATTTATAATAAATAATAAAATTATTGGTTAAAAATACTCTGCATTGTTTTAATTATGAGAAATAATTAGCATAATTTTATAAAATACATGGGAAAATAATTATTCAAAATCAATGCATTTCTTAATAAAAATTAACTTAGCTTTTATTAAGAAAATTATTATACATATTTCTAAGTTTCTTCTTTCGTTACATAATAAAATAATATTCACTTTTATAATATATCTTAAATGCAAATATCTTTTACAAAATAGTATATTTTACAAACAAAAATTAAGGAATTAATTAATGACCCATTTTTGAAAATCAAGATTTACGCTATATGATCGCCTTACCATTATGCAATTATTCTAATTAAATAACATAATTCTAATTGAAACTGTACTACGAAATTAATTTTTTCAAGATCATGAAACTATCACATTATTATTGTGAGAAAAAATTATCTGAAAAAAATGCGTTTTGTGAGGTGATAAAGTAGGAAACTATTGCCCTGAAAAATAGGAGAAAAATTTCGCTATTAATGTTTGCAAGCTAAGCTTAATCTAGCAAAATTCTGAAGAACTATAAAAAATATCGTAAAATTGCCTTGCTTTTTAATAAACAGAACAGAAGCAGTACCATATTGTAACATGTCATGAAAATTTAAATTAAACATCATTACTTGACTTTACGAAACAAAATAAATGAACGGTAATACAAATTAAGACATTAAAGCAGAATAGAAAAATGGGAACATACTTTATTTAAAAAAAAAATCATAAAATCAGGCTACACTTTATTTTTTTTAAAAAAGTATACTTACAGATAACTATAAATTCAAATCTACAGATTAGAGCAAAATATATACAGCTACAAATATAATTTAAAAACTAGCATTCATCCATAGATTATCCATAGCATTTATCCATTTATATATAGATTTTATTCACGAAAACATATTCATAGAAAAACATAAATTCGAAGCATGTGTTGTGGAATCGAAGAATAAGGTTAAAAAAAAGGCATAATTGAAAAAAAAGTTGTTAATAACTCACATTAACAGTTATTATATGCAATAAACAGGAATTATATCATCACACAAATAGAGAGTTTTAGCTGAACATAATAAAAAAAAATTCTTGCCAGTTAAAGCTAAACAAATATTGCACTTTTTACAAAAGCTTTGTCTGTTTATTGACATATATATTCATTTGCATGTCACATTGAAGATTAAAAAATTTTCATCATATACCATGTTTAATAATCCAGAAATTTTTTTTAGTTTTACTTTCATAAACAAATAATAATAATAAAATACTCAGAAATTTAATTATTACTCAACAATTAAAAGTTACTCTTATATAACACTGAAAGTTAAGTTTTTTAGAAAAATATCGATAGAAAAAATTTTAGAAACTAATATTTAAGCTGAAATACGTCAACATTAATACAGATTATTTTCAAAATTAGCTATTATCATTCATTATACTCGCTTTAAGTTTTACACTCAAAATAACTTGAAAAAAGTAGGTATAAAAAAACATAAGTTCGAAACATGTATACTAGAATCGACGAATAAGATTAAAATAAAGGAAGCAATTTTAAAATAATTAAAAAAACAATTTGCAGTTACCATTGTCAAATGCTCCAAACATGAACAAAATCAGCACTTAAAAAGAGAATTTCAGCTGAACATAATAAAAAATTCTTGCTTAGTTGAATCTAAACAAATTGTGCACTTTCTACAAACGCGTTGTCAGTACTTTCATATTCCATCATCTCGATGGCACATTGTAGATTCAAAAGTGTTCACCACCTTCTTGAGTTCCTAAACACCCTATTATTAAGGCGACGTTTCTGGACAGCTACTGATGGAATAACGGGCATTGCGTGGAGATGAAAACACTCTTCACCAAAGGGGCAAATTCCTTTACCGTTTTTGAAATATTTACAATGTTTTGTGCTCAAAGACTTTCTATAGTCAGCAATTAATATCTCCTTTTCCCCTTCAGAATGAACCCATTTCTTACTGGGTATGTAAAATCTAGACGGCACTCTACATTCGGGACAAGCACGAGTAACAGCAGGCTCTATTAAATCTTCTTCACGAGAATTCCGCACATTTCTCCATTTAATGATGCAGGATAAACAAAACACGTGATTGCAATTTTCGAGAATACCAAATCGACGCTCTGCAACCCGATCTTTTTCCATTACGATATTCAAACATATACCACATGACAAATCACGTCGAATATCCGTATCTCGCCCATGCCTACAGACTCCAATATGAAGACCTCGTTGTTTTTCATCAAAAGGATCCAAGCAATATCTTTGACACAATTCACATAACTCTCCGTGGATGCATGGACAATCGTCGAATGGACAAACACCATCAAAGAAATGCGGGCAGAATTCCATATCCAACTTTTGTGGCTCTGAATTATCAACACTGTCATTTGATTTCAAAGCACTGGCTAAATATTTGTTGTTTTCCGGCACGAATTCAGGTGCATTTATCCATTTATGTAAATCTGATTCACTACAAAGAGAGGCTTCACCATTTAAACTGGTGTCGAAATTTTGAAAATTACTCTCGGAGGGAAAAATATTCCAACTCCCTGTCCGTTGATGGGTAGGACCAGTATTCTGCTCTTCATTATAAGATTGAGATATATAATAAACATCCTCTTTAGAATTTGGATGAGAATACCAACAATTATCACCAAACATGCAAATGCCTTTCAAGGAAAAACGGCAGACGATATTTTTACGAGATCTACATGAGCCGTCATGTGTATAATTGCACCGATCACCTTCTTGGCAAGAAGAATTTAAATATAACGGGCAAACTAATTTCGTCGTATTTAGTGGTGCGCTTTCAGCCATTTTATACAATACGTAATTCACTTTCAACTTGACTAGTGATAACAACCAACTATGGAGTAATAAAGTATAGTGCACTGGGGGAGATAGTGTACATCGTGGGGCGTGTCTATTCTGATGACGTAACTGTAATAATCCTGTGCAAAGGCGTATGATTGGTTATCTACAAACTCTTCCTCTTATGGTTGGAGGTCATCATTGCACATGCGCAAAGTGAACCTTTTTAGATTGTCTCAGTTTCCATTTGTGAAATAAAATTTTTTTTATTATCATTTTAATTTTATTTAACCTTTTTTCTATTTTATTTGACGTTAATATTTCCTACTTGGTTTATGCAAGTGCTAAGATAAAAATATGAATAACTTTTATTTTAGAATCAGAACAAATTGAGCTTTGTAAAATTCACAGGAATATTATAAATAAATAGTTTACATTATCCATAAAAATATTTTTTAAAGCTTGCAATTTTACAATTTTTTAATTAAAATTTTTTTTTTCTGAAAATATTTAGTCTTTTTCTTTTTTTGCTAATTGAATACAAATGATCTATTATGAATAAACTGTCATTGATGTAGAAATAAATCATAATCCATTTGTGCCATGAGTCTATTTAAATCTACTTTAAAAAAAATGGTAGTACAAATGATTTATTGCTAAAATTTATTTTGTGAAAACAATGAAGTTTTGTCTACCACGCTATCATAATAATAATATAAACAGATCTGAAGTAAGCCACATTAATTTTTTAAAGTTAAAGTGGAAGCCAACATAAAGAAATATGCTCTTAGTACAAATAAATATGTACTATCCTTTATTTCAGATAGTTTTTCATACATCTGTCTCCATAGATCTTTCATGCATAGTTTACGCTTAGGTATAAATGGTTTAATTACTCACATTTTAAAGTGTACACTTAAGCATTTGCACAAAAGAATTAGAAACCCTTGATTAGTATTTTCTAAGATCTTCTTTTGCCCGTATTCTTGAGGGTATTCATTCTATAAGTCTCTGTATTGTATTTGTGCATCGGAAATAGCCGTGTACTGGCTACAAAGACTTTAAGATCCTTTAAACAGTGCAAACAAGGCAAGAGCCAAGTTGCTAACTCATTGGACAGCGTGTGTATTTTAAAAAAAAATTTGAAATGCATGTTATTATAATCAATTTCCTCTAATTTAATTGATTTGAATCAGATGTCTAATTTTATTACATAATGAAATTACTTGCAATGCACTACATTGAAAAATATTTCGTATCAAATAACGATAAAAAGATACCGGCTCTCAGCGTGCTATTATTTTTTTTTTACCGCGAAATCTATTTTTACCGGAAAAATGTTACGGGCCAAAAATCTAATGTTCAGTAATTTTTAGAGTGATATTTACCGTAAAATTACTGAATCACTCTAAATAAATATTACAGTTAAAATTGTGGTATAATATTTTACGGTGAAATGGTTTTTATGTATGACACAAGTGCTAGTATTTTATACTGTAATTTGATCCGCAATCTTTTACAGTATTGTACTTTTGTTTGTACTTCTTATATTAATGATGAACCTATTTGAGAATAAAATGAAAAGAAAGGCTAGTTGAATGAAATAATCTTTCTATGAAACAAGAGTAGCATGCTTTAATTTTGGGAAGTCTTTCTAACAAACTTGTGATGATGAAACGTCATTAGACAGTTCGATTAGCAGTTAGAATTCGCTTTGTTAGATTAACAAAAATAGCACTTAATAATTTTTTGATTCTTCTATTGATTTATCTCAAAATTATGAAGCAATAAAATTATGCGGTTTATGGTTATGAGTAAGTAAATTAAAATTGCACATTTGTCTGTTTTTAGATTTTTTTAAATTTTAATTTTATTACTTTAAATTTATGAAAACCATTTCGGATAATGCTTATTTTTTTTAAACTTAAATTACGTGGAAATAAATATGTTTATCAAAAATCTAAAAATGTATAATACTGTTAGTGTTGTTGCTTATCCCCATTGGCTTAGACTAACTAAACCAAATCCAGAAGACCATGTCGCACAATTAAATCCAAAATTACATTCCCATCATTCTACAGCTGCCCCCACAGAGGTACCAGTGCAATTTAAGATTTGAGAGGGAAAAGCGATGGCTGAACAGCATAAGTCTTCTCGTTTCCGTTAAAAATTAGGCCTTTAATGTCACAGAAACATTTCTGTGACATCCCGTTTGAAATATTTCGTAGCAAAAACAATTCCGCTACTACTTTTCTTATAAACTTTCTCTGTGCGTGTGCAACACGTAAAATGATGTCTGATCCCTCTTTTGGTAGGCAATAAGTGAAATGGGATGGAAAGGAACTTAATTAAAAAACAAGGGCAATTAATTTCTTTTAATTCACTGGTTTGTAAATTTTTTACATTGAACTAGATTATATCAGAACTCAGTTGATAGTACTGATTATTCCGTAGTTAGAAGGCTGTTATGCATTAAACAGTTAAAAAGTTTATTGATTTAAAATTGAGAAAAATTCATTTAAATTTATTCCATACATTAAACTTCCAGGTAACTTCTAATATTAATTGCTGAAAAATTTCTATGTTTATCTAGATCATCTTCAATTGTAAAATATAATATTTTTATTTAATTATTCACAAATGAAAAATTGCCTATCTTTAGATATAAAATTTTGCATATTTTCTTTACTCTCTCCAATAATGTTTTTACTTATACTCTTTGAAAAGTTAAAGTCATTCCTTTAAATATTATCTGCTATTTAACAAGCATGAGTACAAAGGGATTTCAAATTCTTATTTTCTTGCTTAATCCTGCCTCTGTAACATGTAGATCAAGTAATTTTTAATAGTTTAGGTAGTCAATTGTCACTTTTGATCGATAATTCCATCAGGTTGCTCACCATGTGCTACTGATGACCTAAGAAAGAATGTTTGAGACTATTCATTATCTCCAACAATGCTTAAAGGTGTCACTTGACAATACTTGCCCAGAAGATAAGCAGCAATTCTCTTTTGAGTGACAAATTTTTTATTATCTATTGAGAAGTTATAATTAACATTCAAAAATTTTCAAGGAATGAAAACACAATTCAAAAATATTCTATTAGACGTTCTGACATTTCTATTGAAAATCTTCTTTATTCTTTAAGAGATGTTATCACTTTCTGAGAACACCAGAACCTCATTCTCTATGCATCATTGATGATACAAGATTGAATACACTTCAGAATTGAATATTTTCACAAAAGCAGATTTTCAAGACCCCATTAGATGAATGCATCTGGTGAAATTTTAAGATGCCACACCCCACAGGAGAATCTTTTCGTTTCAAATTCTCTTTCACCTTCAGTACTTATTTAAAAATTTAAAAGAAACGAAAAAGCAAGTTCAGGCAAACCTTGAGTAAGTCATGAAGTTTCAATAGCTGAAAAAAATATTTTAAAATATTAAAATGTGAACAAATTATTAGAAGAGAACTTCTCCGTTGCGTAATCCTTAGTTATCGTCTCATAATTTATTTTCATTTACATATTTTAAAATTTTCTTTTCAATACTTGAAACCTCATGGTTTATTCTAGGTTTGTCTGAACTCACTTTTTCTACATTTTAAATTAGTATTGAAAGAGAAATAGAATTTTCTTCCGAAAATTTACTTTCCGTCCTCTTAAGAGTATGCCACACTGAGGGACAATCTTTTCGTTTCAAACTCTTTTTCACCTCCATTTAAAATTTAAAGTGTAGAAAAAGTGATTTCAGACGAACCTAATGTGAGCTATGAAGTTTCTATTGCTTAAACTTTTTTTTTAAAAAAATATCAAAATGCAAACAAATTATTGAAAGAGAACTTCTCCATTGCGTAGTCCTAAAATATTTTCTCATGATTTTCATTTTCACATCTTAAAAATTTCTTTTCAGTACTTGAAACTTAATGGCTTTATCTAGGTTTGTCTGAACTCATTTTTTCCATCGCTTTAATTTAGTTATGAAGGTGAAAGAGAATATAAGACGAAAAGTTTCTCCCAGGGTTAGACGCCCTCATAAGTTCTCGCCCAATTTTAAATCAAGCGGTACACATAATTTTTTTTCGAGCTAAGTATCACAAGCTTTAGTTTTTAAAAGTTCTCTCTTGGAAGTAACATTTTGATATGATTTACACTGAATTAGTATAGTAGGAGTAATATTTACAGTTTAGTAAAGAAATAAACAAGTTATTATAAAACCATTTTCAAATTATTTACGCAGACAATTGCTGATGCTTATTTATTCGATGGAGTAATATTATAAAAAGGTATATAACAGCAGCTGAAATGTTACAAAGAATTTATGGAATATTTTTTAGAACAGAAAGCAAAAGGCTAAATGGAGCTTTCACATAATAAAGAGAATTTCCTCTTTTTAAATAATTTTGTTTCCTTTGCCATTTTTTTTAAAAAACATTTTTGAGGATGCTTGAGTAAAGGCAGATTACCAAACTTTTGTAACCTGTACTTTTCTGTATATTAAACGACTAATCAAAATAAACTTTTATTTAACAGATTGATAAAGAAAATGATCTGATACTGACAATTTGGATTTCTCAGTGAGATAAATCTGGGAAAGTTTGGCCATAATTCAACATAATATTAAAAAAGAAACATAAACAATTAAAAATTATCTACGATTTAAAATTTCTGTTAAAAAGTCAAATAAAACACAATTCTACATGAATAATATTATGTGGTGTGGCTAAATCAAAAAGGGGGGTGACTAACATTAAGTCAAATTAAGATTAAATAAAATTTAGATACTAATTATGTAAAGGCCGAAAAAGTATAAATGGTGTACAGAGGAAGTGGGTGCAAACTTTAAGGTAAGCGCAACAAAGGAGCATGCTGAAAAAAAGGAAGAGAAAACAACTTATACTGTAAAATTACTCACCTGACTCATAGTTAATGATGCAGAAAATCATAGTTTATTTATAAAATAACATTTAAAAACAGGTAAAAATGCTTGGCAAACATGCCAACACCAGAAATCTCGGCCTAAGCCGCAAAAAACTAAACAAAACTACAATTGAGAGAAAAACAACTGCTACTGACTATTTCTTCATTATGAAGATAGGGGAGAAAACTCTCGCCAAAAAATTAAACTTTTGCGAATAACCATTCGGTTGGCTGGAGAAGGATCAGAGGGGCAAATCACAGAGCTGCAAATATTGGCCAACTGGCGAAATTAATTGTTAAGCTCCATGCCAAACATGAAGCGGGGTTGTCTAAAGTGGTGACACACCTGGTAAAGAATTTTGTGGAATGTTCTGGAACATTCTTGGCGCCATCATAAGATCAAAAGGGGCGCTTTGCAAATGATGCAAGCCGAAACGTGGGAAAGAGGACTTGCTGACATTCCTTCTCCATCCAACAATAGGGGTTTGCTGACTGGACATACATCTTGCTGTCAGCAAGTAACAAAAGGAGGAATCTTCTTTTAAAGGAAGAACATACATGCAGAGAAAGATTACTTTCCCAAGGTTACAAAACAAATTGAGGCGTAAAACTTAAATATTACATGAAATATATTGCAAAGAATTATTGAATACTGATAAATAAATAACATTAATTACAAGTGTAAAAGGAAGAAATTAAAAAAACATACAATTAAAAGTTTATCACAAATTTAACAGTTACAATTATTTAAGCGTTTAATACATTATTAACCAATTAATAATTAACAAATGATTATTAAATTAGATGAATGATGATGATTACATAAATTAAGATGATTAGATAATTAAATTAGAATTAACAATGATTAGATAATGAAATTAGATAATTAAATTAAAATTAACAATTGATTTTATTTAATATGTAGTATACCATACTACAAATATGAATTTATTAGTTTTTGATGCACGTTGATTTCTTTTCTCTGCTGGAAAATTTTAATTTAACAAAATAGCTCGAATAAAACCATGAAAGCTCTGTTGCTTAATTCATCCCTACAGGGTAGAAAAGATAACGCTTATGAGGAGAGATTGATATTGATAATATCTACAATTACATCAGTAGCAGTAATAATTGCCTTCAAGCGACATTGTTGCAAGTTTTTTCGTAAACAAAGAGCATATTCTTCAACCTAAACTATAGAATCAGGGAAATAAAGGAATTTTAATTATAGAAGGACATAAAAGATCGCAGAAAGTAAATTGTGCCGAAATTGATTGGTAATCCTTGATTAGTTCCCATGCTTTTGCCAGCCTATCTCTTAGTTTATTATCGTCTAAGGAGGGGAATGAAGACGCATTAACCACCTGAGGAAGTTTTTTTTCTTTTTCTTTTGATTTCTGAACTGAAAATTTTATTTTTATTTAAACCATTTTTTGAAATTTGGCTTTATCTAAATTCGAAATAAAAGCGAATGTTGCTTATGTGAACATTCTTAATATGATATATGCTTTTTAAAGAAAACTTAAATGTCTTTGAAATTTTTATTCTCTCAACATGAATAAATCTTTGCAGATGATTTTATGGTCACAATAACTGGAACAGTATTGAATAGACTGGGACCCAAAATGACAGAGATCCTAATCAAATATCAAGACTTGGCCACCACATATGGATTGAAATTCAGTACAGGGAAATCCCAGGCTATCGCTTTTCACAAAAGTCGTCAAATTACAAGAAAACCCACGGTTAAGCTCAATGGACAAAATGTCAAAGTACATTACTCAATTATCTACTTGGGATTTCGTCTAAATAACCAGCTGTCCTGGCTCCCACATCTCGAACATACTTATAATAAAATTACAAACTTCCAAATGAAAATCAATAGACTGTCGGGAATCGGCTGGGGACTTACTCCGAAAATTAGAAAATTTATATATTTACAATGCACGCAAAAGGTCATAACATATGGAGCAGAAGTCTGGTATAACGATCATATAAGAACACTTAATAAAATAAGAAAAATTGAAAGAATACCCCTACTTAATCTAACTAAAGCATACCGAACAACATCAACAGATGCATTGCAGATATTGGCGGGAACTATACCCTTAGATATTGTCGTTAAGACGGAGGCAAAGATCGCAAATTGTTATCTTCATGAAAAAGAAATCGACAAACAAGTGGAGTTACCTATAAAACACCCGGCGGAAAATATCCAGATACCATATGGACTTAACATACCGACTGATACAGGACTGGAGATCTTCACTGATGGATCGCGACTGATTTTTGGAGGTGAATTTAGAGTGGGATGTGCGGTCGTAGTTTTTATGGACGGCCATCCCATAGACCATTACACATTTAGATTATGTAACAATTCCATTGTCTACAAGGCAGAGCTTTGGGCAATTTTACAAGCCATTTTCTGGATTAAAGAAAATGAAATTAAGGACACAATAAGAATATACTCAGACTCATTTTCAGGAATACAAGAGATAGTGACTACATGACTACTATAATCAAAAACAATTACACTCAAAATATAGTCCTACACTGGATTAAAGCCCATGTGGGGTTTAAGTTAAACGAAGAAGCAGATAAGTGGGCGAAAAAGGCATGTGAAAAGGAAAAAATAGACATATTCAATCTCCCTTCCAAAAGATCGGTCAGACTAGAATGTCGAAACCAAGACGTGATAACATGGCAGAATAGATGGGACAGCTCAACCTCACAGGGCAGACATACTCATAATTTAATACCTGAGGTCTTAATAAAGTTCAATATAACGACTTCTATATAAACCAATTTTTAACCAATCACGGCACACAAAAAGACTATCAACGAAGATTTCATAATAAACCTTTAAATTGCGATCAATGCAGAGTTACAGACGACTTGGAACACATTCTACTAAAATGCCCAACTTATGAACATAAAAGAAAATTATACTTTCCCAAAAATCTTAGCTACGAAAATTTAAAGAAATACTGGAACCAAAAAAAGATAAAAGAGGGTATAAGGGAAATCATCAAAGATCACTTTGAAAAAAATACACCAGAAATAATTTAGTTAAGATGAAAACCAACTAATTCCCTAAATAGAAGGCAATGGAAACGTGTGCAAATAATAGAGTGAAATATATGACGAACGCAATATACCTCATCATGTTCATCTTTTCATCTGTATAAAGAACATTTTAGCTCATCATGTTATAATTTTTGTAAATGTTAATTCCCGGATGCTCCCATAGGGGGCGGGACGGGGTATAGCAATAAATGAATGAAAAATTTATTTTCACAGCGGTAGGTTAAAAAAAACTGATGATTCATAATTTTATGTAGAGATGAATTGGTATTTCTAAAAATATTCGACATCCTTTGGAGCAGTTTGGATTATTTCAGTCTCACATCTGTCGAATGAAAGAGATAAATGGAATTGGTCTGGTGCTATTAGTGGTAAGTGTAGTCACTACATTAGTTTTTAGCTTACTACAACTACAACTAGGTTGAAAATGTAGTTACCTACAAACACAACTACTGCTTTTTAAATGTAGTGACTACAAACTACTATCGAAATGTAGTCACTACTTTAAGGAACCGAAATTTGCTCTAGAATTTAATTTACACCAATGTTCAAAATGGTTTTGAATAAAAAATTGGCTTATGAAGAATTATTACATGAAGAACTAGCATGAAGAATAATTTAGAAATATTTATAAAATTTTCATGAGCTAGTTTGTTATTCTAAAGCAGATTTTTCGAATTTGTTCAGTTAATTAAACATTCAATATTTTTTGCCCTTCTCGAGAGCGAATATTAATTAAGAAAATGATGGGAAGTTTGATGATCTTTTATTTCTTTTAAGAAATTAAGTACCAATTCCTCCCCTTTTAGCATCACTTCATTTATAGCTATTTCCAACTGCTAATTAAGTTTTTATTTGCTATTTTAACAATTATTTATTTTCTGTAAACATAGATGGGATCTACACTACTGTAGATCGTGTTTTGAAGAAACTAAGAAATTTAGTAGTCATTAAAAAAAGAAAAAAAAAAAAAAAGGGGAATTGTTCATTATAAATTTGTCTCCAACTGGTGTATGCCTGAGACTTCTAAGAGTAGAAAATTCAAGGGAAAAGAACAGTGTTGAGTAACTAATATTATTTTTAGTGGAGAAGTTCGTCGGTGAGTTCTGAAATCAGGAGTATTTTTTTAAGGAACAAACCTGTAATATATCACCTGAAGAAAAAATATATTGCCTTTATATAAAAAATTCAAATTTTCCCCACAAATCCCTAGCGGTTCCTTGAAAATAGGGAAAGCGTACACAGGGACACTGCGAACTTATGTTTTTAGAAGGGGAGAAATTCTCATTTTGCCGAATGGGATTCCAGATTTGATCGAATCATAAATAAGCGACAATTATCTAATATATATAACTCTCTTACGTGGTTCCCAAATTTTGGCTGTATTTCTTTTCAGCCGGTGGTAACGTTTGCTTTGTTTTGCTTACGTTAATATTTCTCTTACACGGCGACAAAAAAAAGCCTCATTACAACTCCCCGAGTTGCAAAGCTAGAAAATCAACCAATGATTGCCGCTAAAAATGTCACATGCCAAATCTGACTGAGGTGGCTCAACATATAGCGCTATTAAAAACGGAAATTGAAATAATCAGAGAGCATCAGCTGCGGCAATCTTATACTATTAAGCTAGGCAGAAGTGAGTAATCTTTGTCGATAGATCTCTATTTTAGTATTTTGTCGAAAGCGCTTTTTTTTCACGAATTTATATATTACGAATTTATTTGACGATTTTTGATTTATATCACGAGTTATACTATGGCATATTTCTAATAGGTTTAACGAATTACATGTCATTTATTTGAATTCAAATTGATTTTAATGATTTAGTGTTTATTAAAAAGATGTAATTTGTCTTAAAAAAAGTTTTTTTATGGATTTGAATGATTGTTTTGAATTCTTAGAATTTTGTGCATTTGCAATGTACCTAAGTTAGTAGCGAGCTTGGTTTGCGAAGCAAACCATATAAGATTGCGAAGCAATTTTCGGGGGTTGGCGAGCGCTAGCGAGCAGCCCACTAATTCTCACATATAATAAAGAAACATCAAGAATCGCTCTAAAGAATGAACTAAGCTCAGCTTAGACACTTCATTTCTTATTTAATAAATTTGATACAAAACGTTCTTGATTTTAAACATAAACAATCTGATAATCATTGATGCGGATATTTATTTTTACATTTTTTCTTCTTCACTTTTCATTAATCTTGCTTCCTTTAACCATGTTATGTTATATATTTATTAATCTCTATATTTTTAATTTTCTTATGAGTACTATACACTTGCAGCTTATGCACAGTAAGTAAAACTTATCAGTTTTCTTACCTTTTCTCTTTATTGTAGTATATATATATACATACACTTTGGACATTTAGTTTATTCTGCGCATTTAATGTATGTTTAATATTGTGCAAATTTTCGAATATCTCTAAGGAAAGGGGTGGGCTGTTATAACAATATATAGTGCGTAAGTTAAAAAAAAAAACGGATCATCCAGAATAATTTTTTATCTATTGATCGAATCTTCACATTTTAGGACTCAAGATTAAAGGTTCGAGGGTATGACTTCAAATTTGTTAATTAATTATTCACCCTCTCGAAACTTTAAAATTGAGTCCTACAACATGAAAAACCCATCATTACATAAAAAGTTATTCTGAGAGATCCGTTTTTTATTTTGTTCACTGTACATCTTGATATGCATTATGCTATTCTAATCTACCTAAAAACTATTGCTGTTATTTTTCATTATATAAAAAATTTTACTATTTTATACCAAATTATACCATTTTATACCTTTTTTTTTTCATTTTTATCATGAGATAAATTATACCATCACTTTCTATACCATTAATATTGGTTATCATTTTATCCAACACTTTGAAGGTGTAAATTAATTAATATTTGCATGTAAATAAGTTAAGTAATCAAATACAAACACGTAGTTTTTTTGAATACTTGAAGCTCTTTCGTAACGGAGTGGGATTATTGACCACCTAAACATGGATGGTTGCCGCAATCTCGAAAGCATGGTCTTTATAGTTTTGTCAGAAGAGCAGTCCAAAGTTCTTGTTCCTTATTGTTATTAGTTATAAATTTTTAACATTTGACTTTTCTTAGAAATCACTAACTTTTTGCACATACTAATTTGTTTATCAGAAAATATATCCATACAAGAAAGATAAATACTTTTTTTTTTTATATAATTACCAATTTTGAATTAAAACAGAGAAAAATTTTCTCATCATTTTAACTAACATAATATAAAGTAACAAAACGTGAACAAAATGTTTTTGAGAAATAAAGAAACTATACCATCAAATTTTGTCACTTAAAATTACGTTGATAAAAATGCTGTATTTTTTCAGTCCATTATTAAACTTCTATTCAGGAATAGTTATTAATTATGTTTAATATTTATAATAAAAAAAAATTTTTGCTATTAAAATTACTTTCCCTTTTAATCTGTAAATAAGTGAGTTCAATAACTGTCTATTAATATTGTTCAATTCTCATCGCAAAGAGTTTTGCCTATTAATGTTAATTTCCTTATTGAGGTATTTATTAGAAAATTAACATTATTTCAGAAAATACATTTGGTATTTTCCAGATTCCTACTATCCATATTTTGGTGGAAAAATTTTTTAATCAGTTGAAAAACATCTAAGGTTATTGGAAGAAAATATGTTTTTTTTACTGATTTTGCAACTTAACCTTACTTGGCACCACTTAAACTTTTAAAGAATAGAGTTCAGTACGAGAAAATTCGCTCATTAAACCAAGATATTCAATGTTTTTTTTTTTTTTTTGCTCACTGTACAGGTGGTGCAATTTGGCCGAAAGCAACTCCCTGAAACGCAACTTTTAAGATTTTTCCTCTGAACTTAACTAATTGAATCTTAATCCATGTACACAAGTTAATTTAAGATGTTTTATTTATTGTCCATAATTCCCTTGAAAATGCAGTTAGTAAAGTGATTAAAATTGAAAAATATTTCTTAAAATATTTTTTAAAATAATACTTGAAATTTACTTGAAATTAAGTATCACATTATTATTGTGAGAAAATATTAGCTAAACAAAATGAAAAAATTGCATTTTATGAGGTGATAAAATACGAAACTACTGCCCTGATAAAGAGGAGACAAAATTCGCTATTAATGTTTGCATGCTAAGCTTAATCTAGCAAAATTCAAAAGACGTACAAAAAAAATCGTTAAATTGTCTTCGCTTTTTAATTAACAGAACAGAAGCAGTACCTTACTGTAATATCTCATAAAATTCTAACTTAAACACCATTACTTGACCTTACGAAACAAAATAAATGAACGGTAATAAAAATTAAGACATTAAAGCATAATAGAAAAATGGGAACATACTTAAGTTTTAGAAGAAAAAAAAATTATAAAATCATCAAATATGGCTACACTTTATTTTCTTAAAAAAAGTATACATATAGATGACTATAAATTCATATCTACGGATTAGATCAAAATATATACAGCTACAAATATAATTTAAAAGTTGGCATTCATCCATAGATTATTCATAGCATTTATATCTAGATTTTATTCACGAAAACATATTCATAGAAAAACATAAATTCAAAGCATGTATTGTGGAATCGAAGAATTAAGGTTAAAAAAAGGCATAATGGAAGAAAACAGTTGTTAATAACTCACAGTAACAGTTATTAAATGCAATAAGCAGGAATTATATCAGCACACAAATACAGAATCTTAGCTGAACATAATAAAAAAATTCTTCCACAGTTAAAACTAAACAAATATTGCACTTTTTACAAAAGTATTGTCTATATATTGACATATATTCAACTGCAGGTCATATTGTAGATTCAAAAATGCTCATCATATACCATATTTATTAATTTAGAAGAATCAATTTCAGCTTTACTTTCTTAAACAAGTGATAATAATAATAATAATAAAATACTCAGAGATTTAATTATTACTCAACAATTATATTACACTAAAAGTTTTTTTAGAAACATATTGATAGAAAAATAAAAAATGTTTTTGAATCTAAGATTTAACCTGAAATAAGTCAACATCAAAATAGATTATTTCTAAAATTAACTATTATCATTTATTAAATAAAACTCGCTTTAAGTTTAACTTTCAAACTAACTTAAAAAAAGTATGTATAAAAAATCATAAATTCAAAACATGTGTAGTAGAATCGACGAATAAGATTAAAATAAAGGAAGCAATCTTAAAATAATTTAAAAAAAATCGTAGTTACCATTGTCAAATGCACTAAACATGAATAAAATCTGCACTTAAAAAGAGAATTTCAGCAGAACATAATAAAAAATTCTTGCATAGTTAAATCTAAACAAATTGTGCACTTTCAACAAACGCGTTGTCAGTACTTTCATATACTATCATCTCGATGGCACATTGTGGATTCAAAATTGTTCACCATCTTCTTGAGTTCCTAAACATTCGATTATTAAAGCGACGTTTCTGAGCAGCTACTGATGGAATAACAGGCAATGCGTGAAGATGAAAACACTCTTCACCAAAGGGGCAAATTCCTTTACCGTTTTTGAAATATTTACAACGTTTTGTGCTCAAAGACTTTCTATAGTCAGCAATTAATATCTCCTTTTCCCCTTCAGAATGAGCCCATTTCTTACTGGGTATGTAAAATCTAGACGACACTCTACATTCGGGACAAGCACGAGTAACAGCAGGATCTATTAGATCTTCTTCATGAGAATTTCGCACATTTCTCCACTTAATGATGCAGAATAAACAAAACACGTGATTGCAATTCTCAAGAATACCAAATCGACGCTCTGCAACTCGATCTTTTTCCATTACGATATCCAAACATATACCACATGACAAATCGCGTCGATTATCCGTATCTCGCTCATGCCTACAGACTGCAATATGAAGTCCTCGCTGCTTCTCATCAAAGGGATCCAAGCAATATCTTTGACACAGTTCACATAACTCTCCATGGATGCATGGGCAATCGTCGAATGGGCAAACACCGTCAAAGAAGTGCGGGCAGAATTCCATATCCAACTTTTGTGGCTCTGAACTATCAGCACTGTCATTTGAATTCGAAGCAGTGGCTAAATATTTGCTGCTTGTCGGCACGAATTCAGGTGCATTTATCCAGTCGTGTAAATCTGATTCACGACAAAGAGATGCCTCACCATTTAAACTAGTGTTGAAATTTTGAAAATTTCTTTCGGCGGGAAAAATATCCATATTCCCTGTCTGTTGCTGTAAATGACCAGTATTCTGCTCTTCACTGCAAGGTTGAGATATATTATAAACATCATCTTCAGCTTTTGGATGAGAATACCAACAATAATCACCAAACATGCAAATGCCTTTCAAAGAAAAACGGCAGACGATATTTTCACGAAATCTAGGTGTCTGTCTAAAATTGCACCTATTACCTTCTTGGCAAGAAGAATTTAAATAATACGGGCGAACTAATTTTGTCATATCTTGTGGTGCGCTTTCAGCCATTTTATATAATACTTAATTCACTTTCACCTTTGCTAGTGATAACAACCAACTATGGAGTAATAAAGTATAGTGCACTGGGGGAGATAGTGTACAACAGAGGGCGTGCCGATTCTGATGACGTGACTATAATCATTTCTGAGCAAGGCGTATGATTGGTTATCTACAAACTCTTCCTCTTATGGTAGGAGGCCATCATTGCACATGCGCAAAGTGAACCCATTTCGATCGTCTCAGTTGCCATTTGTGAAATAAAAAAAATCTTGCTATCGTTTTAATTTATTTAACCTTTTTTCTATTTTATTTAATGTTAATATTTCATACCTGGTTTATGCAAGTGCTAATATAAAAAGATAAATAATTTGCATTTTTGAATCAAAGCAAATTGCGCTTATTAAAATTCACATAAATATTATAAATAAATACTTTACATCATATTTAAAAGTGCTTTTTAAAAATGGCAATTTTACCATTTTTTCTAAAAATATTTAAAATAATTTTTTTTTTTTTTTTGCTAATTGAATACAAATGATCTATTATGAATAAACTGTCATTAATGTTGAAATAAAGCATAACCCATTTGTACCAAGAGTCAATTTAAATCTGATTTTTCATAAAATAGAAAGAAGTAGTAGCACAAATAATTCATTGCTAACATTTATTTTGCGAAAAGAAGGAAGTTTTGCCTACCACACTGTATAATATAATAAAAACAGATCTGAAGTAAGCCACATTACTTTTTTTAAGTTAAAGTGGAAACCAACAAAAAGAAATATGCACTTAGTACAAACAAATATGTATTATCCCTTATTTCAGATAGTAGTTTTACATTCATCGGTCTCCATAGGTTTTTCATACACAGTTTGCGCATAAATGGTTGAATTACCCACATTTGAAAGTATACACTTTAGCGTTTGCACACACTCACCAAGGAATTAGATAATTTAGATTAATATTTTATGCAAAGGGAATAACCGTGCATTGTCTATAAAGACTTTAAGATCCTTTAAACAGGGCAAGAGCCACGTTCCTAACTCATTGGACAGCCTGTGTATTTTAAATAAAAATTAGAAATGCATGTTATTATAATCAATTTTATCTAATGAAATTGAATTGATTCAGATGTCAAATATTATTACATAATGAAATTGCTGGCAATGCACTGTAAAAAATAACGCATCAAATAACGGTAAAAAGTACCGGCAATCACCGTGCTGTTATTTTTTATCGTAAAATCTATTTTTACCAGAAAATGTTACGGATCAGAGAATCTAATATACCGTAATTTTTAGAGTAATAATTACCGTAAAATTACTGAATCGCTCTAAATAAATATTACTTTCAAAATTGCGGTATATATAATATTTTACGGTAAAATGGTTTATGTATGACGAAACTGCTGGCATTTTATACTGTAATTTGATCCGCAATTTTTTACAGTGTAGTACTTTTGTTTGAACTTCTTATATTTTCGAAGAACCTATTTGAGAATAAAATGAAAAGAAATGCTTGTTGAATGAAATAATCTTGCTATGAAACACGAGTAGCGTGCTTTAATTTTGAGAAGTCTTTCTAACAAACTTTTGATGATAAAACGTCATTCGACAGTTATATTAACAGTTAGAATTCGCTTTGTTAGATTAACAAAACCAGCTCATAATAATTTTCTAATTCTTCTACTGATTTTTCGCAAAATTAGGAAACAATAAAATTATGCGGTTTATGGTTATGAGTAAGTAAATTTGAATTCCACATTTGTATGTTTTTAGATTTTTTTAATTTTAATTTTATTAGTTTAAATTTATGAAAACGAGTTCGGAAAATGCTTAATTTTTTAACGTAAATTATTTAAAAATAAATATGTTTACTAAAAATCTAAAAATATATAATACTGTTATTGTTGTTGGCCTAGACAAATCCCCTTGGCCTAGACAAATTAATCAAATCCAGAAGACCATGTCGCACAATTAAATTCAAAACTATATTCCCTCCATTCAACAGCTGCCCCACAGAGGTACCAATGCAATCTAAGATATGAGAGGGAAAAGCGATGGCAGAGCTGCATAAGTCTTCTTATTTCCGCTAAAAATTATACTTTTAATGTGACTGACTAGTCCTTAATGTGACAGGACTAGATATAGTTTGTCTACGGTAAGAACCCCCCCCCCCCGAAACAAAGTTTGAGACCGTCTGCTGCTATTGAAAAAAGAATAGCTCATTTTAGGGAGGGTAGCTTCTCTTCACTCTATGACTAACATTATGGAACGAAGAAAGAGATTCCCTTTCTATCACAAACCTGAACCAAAGCCTTTAAAACGAGAGCCAAAGCGGTGGAGCTTTTTAACACTGTATTAACCCGTACAGCATATGAACTCGCAGAAATGTAACAAATACATAACAGTTAGGAAGATACGTAGCGAAATTCTGAAAATGATAATAAACATGTTTCTGAAACATCGAAAATGAAATATTATAAAAAAGTGCTTAGAGAAACATTTCTGTGACATCCCGTTTGAAATATTTCGAAGCAAAAACAATTCCACAACTACTTTTCTTATAAGCTTTCTCTGTGCGTGTGCAACACGTAAAATGATGTCTTATCCCTCTTTCGGTATGTAATAAGTGACATAGGATGGAAAGGAACTTAATTAAAAAACAAGGGCAATTAATTTCTTTTAATTCACTAGTTCGGAAATTTTTTACATTGAACTAGATTTATATCAGAACTCAGTTGATAGTCCTGATTATTTCGTAGTTAGAAGGATGTTATACATAAAACAATCAAAATGTTTATTGATTTGAAATTGAAAAAAAAATTCATTTAAATTTATTCATTACATTAAACTTTCAGATTACTTCCAATATTAATTCGTGAAAAAATTCTATATTTAACAAGGTCATATTAAATTGTGAAATATAATATTTGTATTTTATTCTTCACAGTTAAAAAGTTACCTATCTTTAGGTTTATAATTTAGCAAAATATTTTTTTTTCTCCCACCAATAATACTGATACTCTTGGAAAAGTTAGTCGCTCATTAAAATATTTTCTGCTATTTAACAAGCATGGGTGATTTCAAATTCTTATTTTCTAGATTAATCCTGTCCCTGTAACATGCAAGTCAAGTAATTTTTAATAGTTTAGGTTGCCAATTGTCACTTTTGAATGATAATCCGACTAGGTTGTTCACCATGTGCTACTGATAACCTAAGAAAGAATGTTTGAGACTATTCATTATCTCCAACAATGCTTAAAAGTGTCACTTGACAATACTTGCCCAGAAGATAAACAGCAATTCTCTTTTGAGTGACAAATTGTTTATTATCTATTAAGAAGTTATCATTAACAAATTTTCAAGGAATGAAAATACAATTCAAAAAAATTCTATTAGACGTTCTGAAATTTCTATTGAATGTCCTCTTTATTCTCTAAGAAATGTTATCATTTTCTGAGAACCCCGATGGTACAAGATTGAAGACCTCTCAGAATTGAATATTTTCAACAATGTAGATTTTCAAGATTCCATTAGATGAATGCATCCGGTGAAATCTTAAGAGGATGCCACTTTTCATTTCAAATTATCTTTCACCTTCAGTACTTACTTAAAATTTTAAAGAACGAAAAAGTAAGTCCAGACAAACCTAGAGTAAGCCGTGAAGTTTCAATAGCTGAAAAAACTACTTCAAAATATTAAAATGTAAACAAATTATTAAACGAGAGCTTCTCCGTTGCGTAATCCTTAGTTATCAACTCATAATTTATTTTCATTTGCATATTTCAAAATTTTCATTACAGTGTCTGAAACTTCATGGTTTACTCTAGGTTTGTCTGAACTCACTTTTTCTACATTTTAAATTAGTAATGAAGGAGAAATAGAATTTGCGACCAAAATTTTCTTCCGAGATATGGCGTCCACTTAAGAGGATGCCTCACCGAGGGACAATCTTTTCGTTTCAAATTCTATTTCACCTCCATTACTTATTTCAAGTGCTGAAAAAGTGAGTTCAGACAACCTAATGTAAGCTATGAAGTTTCTATTGCTAAAATTTTTTTTAAAAGAATATCAAAATGCAAAAAAATTCTTGAAAGAGAACTTCTTCATATGATGTCATTCTTCTTTCACCCAAAAAAAAGTTTAATGTACTGTCACATTTAAGGAAATAAGATTTAAATAGTTTCTTTGAAACTTATAGTAGATCGAATGACTCATGTTATTGGAAACATTCTTTCATTCTGAATCCCATTTAAGAGCTCAAGAACCAAACAAAATACTGCTTACAGTCGTAGTATTTTTTATTTATTACCTATCAGGTCTTATAAGAACTTAATCTAAGTAGCACTGATATTACATTTCTTGCCATCAGTACCTTTTTAGAAATCAGTAAATTGCATTATTCTTTTTTTGTGTTGAAAAGCCATTTCTTTTATTTAAATTAAATTTTTTGAAGTATTAGACACAAAAATGTGTTTGAAAATAATGTAGTTATATATCTTGAAACTGTAATAAGACAAATTATAAGGTATTGAAAATAAATAATAAAATTCTAAAGAATAACTTGCTTGAAGGCAAAATGTTCTGTAATTTTCCCAGACCGTCGCCACTAGCCCATTGTGCAGTGCTAGTGATACGTAAATACAATCGTGTTCCAGCTATCTCGGCACAAAACTTCTCCCCCTCTGCAGTGGGCGTAATCCTTAATCAATCTTCAATTGTCAAAATGAGAGAGGGAAAATCGGAGGGGTGAAGAGCTAAGATGAAGCTTGGAGAGGGGTGCTAGAGGAGTATCCCTTATCACCCACGCATAGTTTTTTTTAACTGCAAAATAATTTCTTATTTTTAACTTCTTCTCTTCTTTTTTGTTTTCTTATTTTAATCTCTACAAAGATGGCCAAAAGACAATTTAAACATTATAAAAAAAAAGGTAGAAAAATAAATTTTTGGAAGATAATTAAATTAAAATTTTTGCCTAGTATTTTAGAACAGGCCTTTGGAAGTAACCTGTTATTTTTATAACAGGTAAGATTAAATAATAGGTACAAAATACCTAATACTAGGTACAAAATATTAGCCGTCTCTACCGCATTCTAATGTATCATCGTGCATGTAATACGTCGACCTATAAGCTTTTATGTGCTTCTTCTGATAGTAATTAAAAAATTTGTAAAATGGCTGAAAGCTCAAGAATAAATGCTGGAAATGTGGTGTGCCCTTTTTATTATAATAATTCTTGTCGAGATGGAATGAGTTGTAAATATATACACGATGCCACGTGTGATAATATCGAAAATATTGCCTGTGAATACTTCTTGAAAGGCATCTGTAAAATGGTGATGAATGCTTGTTTAATCATACAATAATTACAAAAATTGCCAAAAAACAATTTAAACGTTATAAAAAAAGTAGAATAATAAATTTTTGGAAGATAATTGAATTACAATTTCTGCCTAGTATTTTAGAACAGGTCTTTAGAAGTAACCTGTTATTTTAATAACAGGTATGATTAAATAATAAGTACAAAATACCTAATACTAGGTACAAAATATTAGCCATCTCTACCGCATTCTAACGTATCATCGTGCATGAATTACGTCGATGTATATGCTTCTACCTGCTTAGATCTGTTTCTTTTGATAGTAATTAAAAATTTTGTAAAATGGCTGAAAGCTCAAAAATAAATGCTGGAAATGTGGTGTGCCCTTTTTATTATTATTCAACTTGTCGAGATGGAATGAGTTGTAAATATGTGCACGATGCCACGAGTGACAATATCGGAAATATTGCCTGTGAATACTTTTTGAAAGGCATCTGTGAAAATGGTGATGAATGCTTGTTTAATCATACAATAATTACAGAGGATGTTACAGCAAAATATGAGCAGACTTCCGAACCATCAGCTAAACTGGATATGGAATTGTGTCCGCATTTCTTTGACGGTGTGTGTCCATCCGACGAATGTCCATGTTTTCATGGAGAGATATGTGAACTGTGTCGCAAGTATTGTTTGAATCCTTTTGATGAGAAGCAACGGAGTCTTCATATTGAAGTCTGTGGACAGGAGCAAAGTAAAAATCTTCGTGATTTTGATAAAACATGTGGTATATGTTTAGATGTTGTAATAGAAAAAAATCCAGTTGCAGAGCGTCGATTTGGTATTCTTGAGAATTGCAATCACGTGTTTTGTTTATTCTGCATCATTAAGTGGAGAAATGTGCGAAATTCTCATGAAGAAGATCTAATAGATCCTGCTGTTACTCGTGCTTGCCCCGAATGTAGAGTGCCGTCTAGTTTTTACATCCCCAGTAAGAATTGGATGCATTCAAAAGGAGAGAAAACGATATTAATTGCTGAGTATAAAAAATCTCTGCTCACGAAACATTGTAAATATTTCAAAAATGGTAAAGGGATTTGTCCCTTTGGTGTTGAGTGTTTTCATCTTCATGCAATGCCTGTTATTCCATCAGTAACTGCTCAGAGACGTCATTTTAATAATAGAGTGTCATGGAACTCAAGCATATGGTAAACATTTTTGAATCTGTAATGTGACATTTGAATGATTAAATAAATGAGGTAAAATGATACTTCAAAGATATCTTGTAAATACTTCAAAAGAGATTGAGTTTCGCGTGTTCGTTTGTTGCAGCATGCTTTCATCTTAAATGCTTCTATCTAATTCTTCTATATAAATTACAACATAATTAATTACTAAGTGCTTAATACATACTCTCGCATAAATATTTTGAAATTAACTTTCTAGTGAGTGCAGATTTTAACGCGAAGAAAAGCAAAAAAGTATAATAACCTGTGTTTTAAACATAATCTAACTTAATTATTTTGAAATTAAAATTTTAATGAGTGCAATTTTTAACAAAAAAAAAGGCATATTGCCTTTGTTTAATATAATCTCTCGTTTAAGTATTTTTAAATTAAAGTTTCAATGGGAACAGTTTTTAACATGAAAAAAGAAAACATATATAAAACAGTGTTTATATATTCTCCCTTAAATATTTTGAAATTAACATTCTAATGAGTTGGAAGTTTTTTTCTTAGTACAATTTATTATTTAGGAGAAGCATTATTAGAAATTTTCGAGCAGTTCGAGATAATTTTTATCAGTTAAAATTTACATTAAATATAAAAACGCGATGTGAAGAGCAAATAAAAACAGGGTTACGAAAAAGCCAGTCTTTTCTGAAAAAATATTTTATTCAGTAAAATAATGTAAGTGAAATATATTATTATATTAGTTTTGCATTCTCTTAAGGGAATTTATTCCATAAATAGATAAAATTATTAATTTGAATTAGCTAAAACTATTAATTTTGTTATTAATTTGAATGATGTTATTGTTGTTTCATACCTGCTTCAAAACCAGACACTTTTGTCTGAAATTGTTCTAAGCCTATTTCAATCATGCTCTCATTTATTCTAACTGTGGTTTATAATTCAGAACAATCATTTTTAACATAGTTCTAAATTTTCTATAAATTTGGTATTGATTATGGTTTGTTTTGGTATGGTTGATATGCATTGTATGGCTGGTATGAACTGATTATGGTATAAATTAGGTACTGTACATGATCTGATCGAAATAATCATAATATTTTTTTATGAAAAGTAGGACAAATAGTAATTACAGTTAATGTTGTGTTATTTACGTACCTATGCTGCGTTAAATAAGTTGATTTCTAATTACTGTTCTAAGTAGTTCAAAATGGTTGTTCTTAAAACTTCCAAGGTTAAACCTGTTGCTTCAATTAGTTTTGAAAGTGCTAAGTTTGCTGCTCCAAATTTTTTTTAACATACATTCTCATCAATGTAGTAATTAATTAACAATTATATAACCATTTTATATTATTACAGTTCTTAAATTTTATTAGTTCTAATAAAAATCGGCTTTTTTCAATTTTAGCCGATCTTTTTTTATGTGGTATATACCAAAAATATCCCTGCGGATTTTTTTAGCGTGGTTAAAATCCGGTAACCCCTCTATAAATATAGGTAAAGAAAGACTAATATTGTAATAGTACATATGTTATAAATAGTATTATACATAGTATACTTAAATATTGCAAATAAAGCCATTCGCAATTTCGACATTCAAAAACCTTAACCTGATAGAAAAACTTTAAAGAATAAAATTAAAATTTTTGTTATTGGTATATTATTGGTTATAAAGAAAATATTCTTAATATTTTAAAAAGAAAATAATATTTAAGTTATGGCTAATAACAATAACTTTATTTTATCAGAATGATAACATTTGAGTGGAATATTAAAGTTAAATATTTAAATTTAAATATATAGTATAACCCACTAGGGGTAGAAATTGCTTCTAGAATGGAAATATTTCAGTAATTGTTGCCTTTTCCAATTGACGTTTCTCATGTAATTTATAACTTACTCGACCTGGTGGTCTAATTCTTATCTTAACTCTTTATAATGTGTTCCGGCAATCTCGCCACAAAACTTCTCCCTCTTCGGTGGGGTCAGCCACTTGTTCATACTAAAAAGGTCAGCCACACCTGTTCTGTATACTGAGATCCCAATGTATTTAACAATGCAAAGAAAGAACAGGCTCATACTTTTAAATGACTGTGGCTATCAATCAATTCTATTAACTTTTTATCTAAATGTATCCTGATCTTATTGTGACAGAGTGTAAATGGGGAATTGAAATACTCCCCCCCCCCTTCAGCAAATGAGATCATACTGCGACATTTTACTAAGGAATCTTTCTAAGGAAAGTAAATGAAATCTTAGAACTTGGTTTTGACTATCTTTATTTATGATGTGAATTCAATTGTCGTGTACCACTGACTAACTTATTTGTAATTTTTGTAGGCTATTCAAATATTAAAAAAATAAGTTTATTTAATGATTGAATAAATTCAGTAAGAAAACGTTGCTGATTGCGGAATCGAAGAAATAGCTTTCACAATAATAAATACATTTGCAATGTCTAGCATTTACTTAAGACTGGATAGCTAAACAAAACACTATCGTTTGGAAATTATCCTAAGTTGGGATGTTGCCGCAACATTTTAACATCTTCAAAGATTGTAAGCATTTAAATTTATCACTATTCATATTTTAACAAAAATTAAAGAGTATTGCCTTTACGCTGTGCAGATTTGCAACGAAGTAAAATATCTTGCAACAAAATAACATAAAAAAGAAAATATAAAATTAACATAATAAAATTAACAAGTATAATATATTTTAGCAAACTAAGAGTATTACCTTAAAGCAGTGTTTCCCAAACTTATGACTTTTGTGTACCCTTTCTAAATTTTTCGTAACGCTGTGTACCCCTAATAAAAAAATGAATGCATTTTTTACTATAAAAAAAATTGCACAAAAGTTAAAAATCACAACTGGCTGTTGACCACCACTAATTATTAACTGTTAACTCTGCTAAAAATAGCCAATAGACAAATAGGTAATCGTAAATTTTCATGGCTAGCTTTGTTTTTAAATAATTTTTTTCGAAATTTTCGCTTGTTGCGAGACATTTTGCATAAGAACGCGAACCCAGCTAACCTGCTCCCGTACCCCTGGGGGTACGCGTACCACATTTTGGGAAACACTGCCTTAAAGAGTATTACCTTTTTTTAATTATCTGTTTTGTAAAAAAAATATATATATATATAATAATAATAATTTTTAATAAAAACCAAAATATACAGTATTTAAACCATTCATTTGGTAATTTTTCCTTTCATATGGTAATAGTTCACCGGCTATTCTAGTTTTAAAAATTATAGTTCTTCCCGTTTGCCTCACGTTTAATAAAAATCAAAAGAAGCTGAAGTAAGTTTAATCGAGTAAATGGCTTACATGCCATGATCTAAGGTATCATGAAAAATAACTAAATTTTAACCCGTATTATAAAACCATATCACCGAGTTTTTTGGTGTTATACACGGTAAATTTTACCATTTTCTAGTTGCGAGTATTCTAGAAAATGAAAATTTCCTGAACGCCCTAAATGTTGAAAATGTTTTCTAATTAACTAATTCTTTTACAGATAGAAGCACAGCGAGTTTTATCTGGACATTAAAATTTTTGGACATAACATTCTGGACATAACATTAAAATTTTTTAAATTTGTGAAAATTATTGATGCTAGCCCCTCCCCTTTCTTGTGGCTCTACTTCTAAGTCTTAACAACCTATTACTAATAAAACAATCACCTAATATTTTAAACATGTTATATCGGAGTAGCCTGTTATTTTATCACAGGCTAGTATTTTGGAACAGTTGTTATTTTATCACAGGCTAGTATTTTGGAAAAGCCTGTTATTTTGTCACTGGCTAGTATTTTGGAACAGCCTGTCATTTTTTCACAGGCTGTTATTTTGGAACAGATTAGTATTTTTGAACAAATTTGTATTTAGGAATAGGCTAGAATTTTGTGACAGGTTAAGTTTATTTGTAGGAATGCCTGGCCCGCGTAACATGAAAAGTATTGCAACAAAATTAAGGAATATTGCCTTTACCCTGTGCAGATTTGCAACAAAGTAAAATATCTTGCTACAAAATAACATAATAAAGAAAATATAAAATTAACACGTGTTTAATGGATTTCATGAGTCAAATGATTAATATAGAGCAACATCAATTATTTAGCTATCTAAAATAATATATTTTAATAAATTAAGAGCATTAAAGCAGTGTTTCCTAAACTTATGACTTTTGCGTACCCTTTCTAAATTTTTCGTAACGCTGTGTACCACTAATGAAAAAAATGAATGTATTTTTTACTATAAAAAAATTGCACAAAATTTAAAAATCACAACTGGCTGTTGACACCACTAATTATTAACTGTTAACTCTGCTAAAAATAGTCAATAGAAAAATACGTAATCGTAAATTTTCATGGCTAGCTTTGTTTTCAAATATTTTTTTTTTTTTTTAAATTTTCGTTTGTTGCAAGATATTTTGCATAAGAACTCGCACCCAGCTAATCTGTTGTACCTCTGGGGGTACGCGTACTACACCTTGGGAAACACTGCCTTAGAGAGTATTACCTATTTTTATCTGTTTCGTAAAAAAAAAGACAAAAAAATTATAATAATAATAATTTTTAATAAAAACCAAAATATTTAATTAAGTATATTTAATTAAGTAATATTTAATTAAGTATTTAAGCCATTCATTTGGTAATTTTCCTTTCGTATGGTAATACTTTACCGGCTATTCTAGTTTTTAAAATTATAGTTCTTGCCGCTTGCCCCACGATTAGTAAAAAATAGAAAAAACTGAAGTAAGTTTAATCGAGTAGATGGTTTATATGCTATGCTCTAAGGCAGCGTTCCCCAACCTTTTTATCACCACGGACCTGTCAACGTTTGAGAATTTTACCTCGGACCACTGGGGGGGGAGCGTTGATTTTTTATATTTATTTACAGTCCAGTCACATTAATGTGACCACCTGTCAAAAGCAAGAATAACCACCTTTGGCAGAGTGGACAGCTACGAGACGTGCAGGAAGAAAGTCAATTAGATTTCTGAAAGTGTTCACTGGGATGTTGAGCCATGCCGACTCCAGTGCCGTGGCCAGCTGCGCTAGATTACGCCGTTGAGGATCTATGACACGAGCAACCCGATCGAGGTTGTCCCACAGATTCTCGATTGGGTTCAAATCCGGTGAGTTTGCCGGCCAGGGGAGTACGGTAAATTCATCCTGGTACTCTTCGAACCACTCACATGCACTGCGAGCTGTATGACACCTCGCATTGTCCTGGTTGTAGATGCCATCATTCTGAGGAAAAATCATTTGCAAGTAGGGGTGGACATGGTCCGCATGGACAGATACGTACTTGTACTGATCCATCGTGCCTTTCACAATGATGAGTGCACCCAGTGAATGCCAGGAAAACATTCCCCAAACCATAACGCTCCCTCTTCCAGCCTGCAGCTTTCCGGCAATTGTTGCAGGGTGTCGCTTTCAGACGTTTCACGCCGTATACGCCAACGTCAGTCTGTCCCATGGAGCATAAAATGTGATTCATCGGAAAAAGCCACCTGTTGCCACTCTGTGGACGTCTAGTTGCGGTACTGGAGTGCAAATTCCAGCCTTCGTCACCGATGAACAGAAGTCAGCATAGGTGCATTAACCAGGCGTCTGCTGCGGAGGCCCATGCGCAGCAACGTTCGCTGAACAGTTGTTGAGGATACACTCTTGGTAGCCCCTTGGTTCATCTGGACGGTCAGTTGCTCAACAGTTGCACGTCTATTCGTCTGAACGCATCTCCGTAGCCTTCATTCGCCTCTGCCATCTTTGGCCCGTGGTGCACCACATGTGTCACGCCGCTTGTTTTGTATAGTGCCATTTTGCCATGCACGGTATACTTTTACCACGGCGGTACGCGAACAGTTCACAAAATCAGTCGTTTCCGAAATGCTTCCACCCTTGGCCCGAAGGCCAATAATCATGCCCTTTTGGACGTCGGATAAATCGCTACATTTCTGCATTGCGCCAACGACTGAAATGCTTTTCGATGCCCTAGGACATCCAATATATACACTACACTGTAATGTGCTGCCACCTACACTCTGCGATTGGTTATTTTACTTTGACGTCGAAAGTAGGTGGTGGTCACATTAATGTGACTGGACTGTGTAATTTTATTTAACTGTATTTGAACATGCGTCAAAATAAAATACAGTTACACCTAAAAAAATAAAATAAATATAAAGTGGTTTAATATTTACTTACTAAAACGTTAAATCAATGAGAACCCTGAGCTTGTTTCTTTGCAATGAGACGGTTCCATCTGGGGGTAATCGGAGACAATGATACATTACAAACTCTAAAAAGTTTATGTCACCACCTACGGGGGCCCCTTTTTTTTTAAATAAATAAAATTTTAATGGAACACGGATATTTTTAATTTGGGGTATAAACCTAGGAATTTAAATTCAGCTTCAATGAAATGGGCTGCCCGGTACCAATTTATCCATGGACCGGTACCGGTCCGTGGACCGGGGGTTGAGGAACACTGCTCTAAGGTATCATGAAAAAATAACCAGATTTTATCCCGTATTATAAAACCATATCACCGAGTTTCTTAGTGTTATACACGGTAAATTTTACCATTTTTTAGTTGCGGGTATTCTAGAAAACGAAAATTTCCTGAACGCCCTAAATATTGAAAATGTTTCCGAATTAACCAATTCCCTCACGGATAGAAGTACAGCGAGTTTTATCTGGACTGAACATTAAAGTTTTTTGCTTGTCGAAAATTTTAACAAAGAATAAAATTATTTGATCACCTCTTAAAAGCACATGTCATGATAACTAATAACGTTTTATTCCAATACTTTTAGAATTATAATACTAAAAATTTTTCAACTTCGAACTCCACGCTGTTTTTTACCAAATAAATAAATAAATAAAAAAGATAATAAAGAAAAATATAATTAAAAAAATATATAAATGAATTATATAAGAAAAATAAAAATATAATTTTTTTTTTAAAATTAAGAAGGAAAGTTTTCAACATTTGATATTTCGTACAGCAATATACTTAACCATTGGTTTCTATGAAAATGCAATTAAATATTCATTTTAAATAAGAAATGATTTTTAAGAGTATTTCATCTCTAATTTCTGCTTATAAATAAATTTCAATATTAAATATTTTTAGTTTTTATACATTTCATACAGGAAAAGTAGTAAATTAATTTCAGTATTTGAAAATTTTTGCTATGATATGAAATTATGAAAATATAAAATTTTGTTTTACTAAATGTGTGTGTGAGTGTTTTTTTTTTCTGTATTACGTTTTGGACAGGAAAATTAATACAGAAAAAAAAAAAAAATTTTTTTTTAAATTTTGAAAATGATTTTTTTCATTGAACGTTTTTTTTAAAAGATATTTTAAACAAATATTTTAAACTAAGCGTTTGGAACCCAGGTTTTTATTAATCAATACTTTATCGCAACAATAATGTGAACTGTCTCCTTTCCTTGACAGGGTTACTTCGTTAATAAAAATTAACAGTTATCTGTTACAAATAATATTTAATGAATAATTTAAGTAAAAAGCGCTATTGCATAATACCTAATTGATTCTTTTGATACTGTGTCATTATATGAAGTAAAATTTAATAATTATGTTAAACCATCGGTTCCCAATTTTTTTAGTTACAGAACCCTAAACGATCCAACTAATTTTGACTGAAATCTGATTGTTTAAAAGAAGTTCATGAAAAAGCGTGTATATGCTAGGCATTGTTCCATCATTAACTGTCCTAAAATTCATTTTTATGGTAGGCAGCTGAATTTTCAAGTCTACAGCGACTTTTAGTCGCCTAGTTATTCACATATGCATAAATTAAACTGAATAAAATAAGCTGAGTTATCGTTTCTAAAAAAAAAAAACTCTTATTAACCTAATCAGTTATAGGAGAAAATAATTCTTTATTCTTGAAATAGGTTTTTATTTTGAATTTTAAAGTTCTATGAGAAGTACTGATGTAATCGTTTGTGAATACGCATCATTTTAGTAGTTCATTCAATTCTTATTGGTTAAAAAAAAAGGAAAAAAAAACTATTTTTAAATGTGCTATTTCTTTCTTATAGGCATTTTACATAATTCATAAAATTTCATACAAATAGTATTATTTCATAATTAATTGCCTCATAAAATTTCATAAAAATATCATAAATAATGAATGAAAAATCGGTTATTGGTTGGATACAAAACTATTGAAGTTTTCAAAAATAATTACCGATTGCTTTCAATTTTAAATCAAAAGGCTTGTCTTTACCATATGAATTTTGTCACATGAATTCCGCAAGATAAGACTCTAAAACAGTGTTTCTCAACCACTGTGCCACCAAATTCTTAAAATGTGCAGCCAAATATTAGAAATGATACAATATATATATATATATATATATATATATATATATATATATATATATATATATATATATATATATATATATATATATATATATATATATATATATATATATATATATATATATATATATTCTTTTTATAAGTCGGCGATTGTATTGTCTCTGACAATCTTAAAAAAGATGTAAGTGTTTAAATTGTATATGACTCACAATTTTAAAAAATGCTGTAAGAGCTAATCATTAAAGTAAGCTATGCAATTAATAAGGAAATTAACAAAGGATAACTAAAAAAAATTAAGCTAGCAATTAATAATTTTCAAAAAAACTAGTTAACAAGAAATCACAAAAAAATAATTGTTAATAACTATAGAAAACAAGCTAACAATTAATAACTAGGAAAAAAATAAATAACTGTTACTAACTAATAAAAAATTGGTCGAAAGAAATAATTAATCCCTTAATAAATGTGCTTTTGTAGTACATATCATTTTATTTCACATTCAAAATTATTATCACAAATTATTTAACACAGTGTAAAATAGGTAATTAAACAAAAATTAATCTAATTTTTTTCATTGTGTGCGGTCAAATTTCAAAATCGTTAAAAGTGTGCCGCAAAAAATAAAGAAAAAAAGGTTGAGGATCACTGCTCTAGAAGATGACGAGCCGTGCCTCTTGCCTTTTTGTTCCTAACATAAAAGAGGCTCTTTTTTTTGTTGACAATATTGCACCTCTACAAACTTTCCCTTAGATAGAGTTTTATTTCTTGTACATGTACGCATACTCGATAAAAAGGAAGTACCTCTTTATCCTGGAAAAACAAAACGGCATCTTCCTTACTTTTCGATAAATTAAAAATCGACATAATTTTTTTCCCATTGTTTAAATGGGAGAAAAAAATAATAAATTACCAAATCACACGGTTTGAATATGAAGCTTAAATGGAACCGAAAATAAAGGTATGTATGGTTACTCTCAGTTTGGCTACTTTTGACTTGTGTTTTTACATGATTTGGGTCGTCTTGAAAATCAAGTAGTACCAAGTTAAAGTAAATTTTTTAAATATCTTTCTTTATGAATTTTTTTTATTTAGTTCTTTTAACTTTTATTACAATTGATTTCTCATTGATTATAATTCAATTTAATTGATTATAATTCAGGATTTTAGGCTGTAGATAGATTCTTACCGTGTAAATAAATAACTGAATATCAATATCTAAATATCAGCAAATTAATATCAATAACTAAATGTCTACAACTAGGTAACTAAATTTAATAAGCAGAGTAATAACTATTTTTTTTTTTTTAAATTGCAGTTTTTGAATTAATGAGTAACTTTGAAATGATAGTATTATTTCACAAAATACTCATTTTTCTTATATTTTTATACGAAAAATTTTCTTTTCAATTACAAATTAGGTATTATGTATAACTTTCTAAAATTATTTCTTGGAAACTTTATTTTCATTTTCTAGTTTTCTTGTTCTATACGTGACTGTACAAATTATATTATCCATTATGATGGTTGTGCTGCCATCTATCAATAATAAAGAGAAGCACCGATTAAAAGAAAGTGAATATAAATTGGACTAATAAAGACTGTCCCTTAATAAGTTATCAGTGGAATTAATAGATTCAGAATGCCATATTTCTAACAATCAGTTTCAAAGTTTTAAATTATAATTTCTAATTTATTTCAAAAATGTACTTTTTGTTCTTTCAGAATATAACATGTCCTACGTGCATTTTATGTTTTTAAAAAAACACCTTTTTGAAAGAGAAGTAGTGGCGACATCTCTGAAGTAAATTTAGAACTATTCATTATTAACATATTCAAATTTTTATTAATTTAAGTGGGTATATATATACAAAAGGAGGGGATGACATTGAGTAAGCTAATTAATTTTTAATTTGTACAGAGGATGTTTTAAGTCATGAGATCAGACACAAAATAGCAGAAAGACGTACTTTCTTTCAATAAACATGCTTTTTTTAATAAATGGAATTTGCTCTGGGATAATGGAAGGTATCAGATGGATTCACCCAAAATATAGGAGGCAGCCGCTATCTAAGAAATATGGTCCCGATAGTTTGGTCATATATCTCGTAAACTTTTTAAACGAATGGAATTGTTTTTTACGTATAATAGTAAAATTCCATTTTCCTAGGATAAATCTTAGCAAAGAAAAATTTTTAATTATTTTATTTAATAAAAGTCGAAAAATTTGGATTGAAAAATTTACATTATTTTTACATCATTTTAGAATGTGAAAAAAAAAACCTGTCAAAATGAGATTTATGTTGCAAAATACAAATTGGAGCGGTATGGGTCGAGTAGTTTCCGGAAAAATCGAATTGGAAATGTTTGTGCAACTTTCATTGAAATTCAATTTCTCAGATACTATTCGAGAGATTTAGTTTAAATTTTGTAATTTGTTTCGTAAATTTAAATTTTGTTAAATTATGTAAAAATTTGAATGCCTTACAATATAAACTTGTTTTCTGATATATTATTTAATAAAATAATAAAAAAAAATCGAAAGTAATTATTAAAAAATATTTTTTTTAAAGAAATTATCCTTGGATAAAGTATTATTTGGATTATAGAATTTTATCTATTTTTTTACTGAGACAAAAAGTTTTAAATTCGCTTAATTTCGAGAGTCATAGCAAAATAAGTAAAAAGTAAAATTGATGAGTTCCAAACTTAGAACAGCTCTTCTGATATTTCTCAAAATTGCTGCAACCCCCTATATTTTGAGGTCAAAAAATCCAAATCTATCGAGAAAAAAATAAATTTGTTCATAGAGAGAAAGTACGGTTTTGTGTCAAATTTCGTAACTTAAAATATCGTCTTCACTAATTAATTAGCATATTTAAGGTTCATAGTATGAAAAAAAAAACAGATCAATATATCAAAAATCAAAGTGTTTTTTTTTTTTTTGTTGCTTCTCTATGCTCTGTACATTTATTTTTTTGAATTCAATACTAGTGTGGTTTGTAATAATTTTCTTTTATTTATTTTTTTTATAAATATGATATATTAGTTTATACAAGAAACACCAAAGAACAAAATTATGGCATAAGTGAGTTCATATTTATCATCGGTTTAAAGTTTAGCCAATCAGTGGATCCTTCAAATTCTGTTTTAGAAGAAGTTTCCAGGGAAGCATTGTAAAAATATTGTGTCAGAATTTAATAATTAAGCATCAAATTTATTATTAATGTTTAAATGAATTAATGTTCTGAAATTATTTCAGAAGGGGTAGCCATAAATTATTATTTTAATCATCTGTAGATTGTTCGTTGTTCTTCATACTTTTTTTGTAGTGCAATGGACGGTTATAATTAAGGATTAAATTCCATATTAATCCATATTTTGCCACACTAGTAATAATGATAAGACAAATAAAACAAGTAAATTACAGCTTTCAGTTTTTTTTTTCTTTTGTTTGGCAAAATAAAATAAGCAATCGACTATACCAACTGATAACATTTTTATAGGCACCTCAGGTATTCAATTTTTGACGGAAATGATATTAAAATACAAAAATAATACAGCTTTCGAAATTTCACGCCTGAAAAAAAAAGTGTTTTTTCTGCTAAATGTTTGAAAATTTTTTAAATCGATGAAATTTTTTTTCTTCATTTGTCTAAAATATTTAGAGGTGACTTCTCAAGATTTATAATTATTATGGGAGACAAATACTCACCGTCGCTCGTGATAATGATGTCATAAATATTGTTACTCACATAAAATTACTAATTCTATGTAGTCATGCACAAAGAAGTTCTTTTTCTTCATTTTTTTATGCTGTACTGTTGAATTATGACAGCATATTATATTAAAATTGAGAATAATAATAATAAAAATTATAAAACTATGATCGTTGTAACAGAAAAAATATGACACAGCAGGTGTAGCCCTAATTGTCAAAATTAACTATTTTTATTCACTGTTGATTGGTTGTTATTCTTGCTACAATTTGTATTGTTGTTTCCTGTAATAATTAGGGATTAATTTCTAAATACATTCCTATTTTACCACAATATTAATAATGAAAAGACTAACAGAAGAAAGAAATTACAATTTTCCGTTTTTTCTCTTTTACTTACAAAAATTAAATAAGTAACCAACTATAATCAGCACATTACATTATCTTAGGCCTTTCAGGTAAGGAAATGAAACTAAAATCTACATCTTCAGTAGCTTTCGAAATTTCAAGCCTGAAAAAAGTGTCTTTTTTTCTGCTAAATATCTGAAAAAATTTTAAATCGATGAAAGTTCTTTTCTTTTTCATTTGTCTACAATATTTCGGGGTGACTTTTTAAGATTTATAATTATTGTGGGAGATGTCATGAATATTCTTACTCACATAAACTTACTGATTTGATGCAACATGCTGCTCAAAGAAGTTTTTTATTTTTTTATTTTCATTTTTTTTAACCCGTTACCGCTGAATTATGACAGCATATTATATTAAAATTGCGAATAATAATAATGAAAATAATAAACTTTGCGCGTGTTAAAAAAAAAAAAAAACTATTCATGTTTTTATGTTAAAGATTACAAACTTATATTTAAGTTAAAACAAAGTGAAAATGTTTACTAACTTCAAACTTTGACCAACCATTAAGCCGTGATTAGTCATCGGTTTTTACGAGTCAGATGCAAGGAATAAATGACTCACGAAAATGGATAGCCCCACTTCTCTGTTTATATTTTCGAAAGGTTTTCCGATTTTTTGAGGCAAAGGTTTAAACTATTAATGGCTTCTGGTCCTCCTCTTGGCGATTCAAATTCTAAAGTTAAGAATATCAGTAAAAACAAATTTAATTTTTCTGAAATCTCAATGATTAAACTAATTTATTACTGGGCTGTAATATAATAAGTAATTCTTTTACTACAAATATATAGAATGATTAAAATTTTAACGAGTCTGCTATATTTAATAAATAGTTATTCTTACTAGTAATTTTTTTTTTTGGTACACTGTGACCATAAAAGTTAAAACGAGGATCATTAAAAAAAAAAAAAACTGTGCTGTGCGTTTGTTTTTAGGCGTAGCATCGAGGGGGCACAAAGGGGCATACTCCACCCAATATTTTGCGAACATACGAATTTTTCCGCAATTGATTGCAGAATTAAAAAACAACTTTTTTTTCAAATAGCTGTGTAAAAATTAAGATTGCCCAATCCACTTGCCCATTTCCCACTTAGTTAGGTTTATTCTAATGTGTTCATCAAAGATAATAGGAAAAGGTCACACTTTTAAAAAGAGAAAAAGAATTTAAATTATTGATTTAATAATCGTCTGCTTCAAGAAACTATTTGAGTATTTTTGTTCCTCATGAGTGCTACTAAAAGCAGCTGCATGAAAAAGCAGGTGAAGTGAATAAGTTCATTCATATTTTCCATTTTCAAGTTATTTACACAGACAATTACTGATGCCTATTTATTAGATGGAGTAATATTATAAAAATGTATATAACAGCTAAAATGTTTCCAAGAATTTATGGGATTTTCTTTAGAACAGAAAGCAAGAGGCTAAAGTGAGCTTTCATATTATATCGGGAATTTCTTCTTTTTAAATTTTTTTTAAAAACATTTTTGAGGATGCTGAATTAAAGGTCACATTGCCAAACTTTTTTTAACTTGTACTTTTCAGAATTTTCAACGACTTATCAAAATAAACTTTTATTTAACAGACTGATAAAGAAAATGATCTGATACTGACAATTTGGACATCTCAATGAGATAAATCTGGGAAAGTTTGCCCATAATTCAGCATAATAATTTTTAAAAAAATTAAAAATAATCTAAGAATTAAAATTTCTGCTAAATCAAGTCAAATAAAAAACAATTCAACAGGAATAATATGGATTTATTAGTTTTTAAAGCACTTTAAATTTTTTATCTGCTGGAAAATTTTAATTTAGCTCAAATAAAACCAAGAAAGCTCTGTTGCTTAATTCTTCCCTACAAGGTAGAAAAGATGACGCTTATGAGGAGAGATTGATATTGATAATATCTACAATAACATCATAATCAGTGATAATTGCCATCAAGCTCCATTGTTGAAATTTTTTTCGTAAACAAAGAGCATATTCTTCAAAATAAATAAAAGAATCAGGGAAATCAAAGAATTTTAATTATTGAAGGAAATAAATGATCGCAGAAAGTAAATTGTGCCGAAATTGATTAGTAGTCATGCTTTTGAAAGCCTACCTCTTTAACTATTATCTTCTAAGGAGGGGAATGAAGATGCATTAACCACAAGAGGAAATTTTTTTTTCAAATTTCTGAACTGAAAATTTTATTTTTTTAAATTTTTATTTAAACCTTTTTTTGAAATTTGGCTTAATCGAAATTCGAAATACAATCGAGTGTTGTTTACGTGAACATTCTTAATATGATATATGCTTTTTAAAGAAAACTTAAATGTAATTGCCTCTGAAATTTTTATTCTCTCAACATGAATGAAAAATTTATTTTCAAACCGGTAGGTAAGAAAACTGATGATTCGCAATTTTATGTCAAGATTAATAGGTATTTCTAAAAAGTATTCGAAATCCTTTGGTGTAGTTTGGATTATTTCAGTCTCAAATCTGTCGAATGAAAGAGATAAGTGGAATCAGTCAGGTGCTATTAGTGGTAAGAAAAACTACATTAGTTTTTAATTTACTACAACTACAACTAGGTTGCAAATGTAGTTACCTACAAACAGAACTACTGCTTTTTAAATGTAGTGACTACAAACTACTATCAAAATGTAGTCACTACTTTAAGGAACCAATCTTTGATCTAGAATTTAATTTACACCAATGTTCAAAATGGTTTTGAATAAAAAATTGGCTTATGAAGAATTATTACATGAAGAACTAGCATGAAGAATAATTTAGAAATATTTATAAAATTTACATGATTTAGTTTGTTATTCTAAAGCAGATTTTTTCGAATTTGTTCAGTTAATTCAACATTCAACTTTTTATGCCCTTCTCGACAGCGAATATTAATTAAGGACATGATAGGATGTTTGATGATATTTTATTTCTTCTAAGAAATTAAGTACCAATTCCTCCCCTTTTAGCATCACTTCATTTATAGCTATTTCCAACTGCTAATTAAGTTTTTATTTGCTATTTTAACAATTATTTATTTTCTGTAAACATAGATGGGATCTACACTGTAGATCGTGACTTGAAGAAACTAAGAAATTTAGTAGTCAATAAAAAAAAAAAGGGAGGGGGATTGTTCATTATAAATTTGTCTCCAACTGGTGTATGCCTGAGACTTCTAAAAATAGAAAATTCAAGGGAAAAGAACAGTGTAGAGTAACTAATATTATTTTTAGTGGAGAAGTTCGTCGGAGAGTTCTGAAATCAGAAGTACTTTTTTTAAGGAACAAACCTGTAATATATCAAATGAAGAAAATATATATTGCCTTTATATAAAAAATTCAATTCTTCCCCTCAAATCCCTCGCGGTTCCTTGAAAAAAGGGAAAGCGTACACAGGGGCACTGCGAACTTATGTTTTTAGAAGGGGCGAAATTCTCATTTTGCCGAATGGAATTCCAGATTTGATCGAATCATAAATAAGCGACAGTTATCTAATATATATAATTCTCTTACGTGGTTCCCAAATTTTGGCTGTATTTCTTTTCAGCCGGTGGCAACGTTTGATTTGTTTTGCTTACGTTACTATTTCTCTTACACGGCGACAAAAAAAAGCCTCATTACAGCTCCCCGAATTGCAGCGCTAGAAAATCAACCAACGATTGCCGTTAGAATGTCACATGCCAAATCTGGCTGAGGGAGCTCAACATATAGCGCTATTAAAAACGGAAACTGAAATAACCAGCGAGCATCAGCTGCGGCAACCTTATACTATTAAGCTAGGCAGAAGTGAGTAGTCCTTGTCGATAGATCTCTATTTTAGTATTTTGCCGAAAGCGCTTTTTTTCCCGAATTTATATGTTACGAATTTATATGACGATTTTTGATTTATATCACGAGATATACTATAGCACATTTCTAATAGGTTTAACGAATTACATGTTATTTATTTGAATTCAAATTTATTTTAATGATTTATTATTTATTAAAAAGATGTAATTTGTCTTAAAAAAAAAGTTTTTTTATGGATTTGAATGATTGTTTTGAATTCTTAGAATTTTGTGCAATTGCAATGTACCTAAGTTAGTAGCGAGCTTGGTTTGTGAAGCAGACCATATAAGATTGCGTAGCAATTTTCGGGGGTTGGCGAGCGTTAGCCAGCAGCCCACTTGTTCTTACATATAATAACGAAACATCAAGAATCGCTCTAAAGAATGAACTAAGCTCAGCTTTGACACTTCATTTCTTATTTAATAAATTTGATACAAAACGTTCTTGATTTTAAACATAAACAATCTGATAATCACTGATGTGGATTTAAGTGTTGATTAAGTTTCAGAAATTTCGGCTTACGTTGCAATTTTTATTTCACTATTTCTAAAAAAATTAAAAAAAAAAAATATCATGATATATATATATATATACATATTTATATATCATGATGTGATCTGATGAAGAGATGAGATAATATCTTTTCATTATTTTGCTTTCCAGCTTTTTAATTTTTCCTTAAATATTTTTTAAAAATATTTATTTTTACATTTTTTCTTCTTCACTTCTCATTAATCTTGCTTTCCCTTAACCATGTCATGTTATATATTCATTAACCTCTATATTTTTAACTTTTTTATGAGTTCTATACACTTGCAGCTTATGCGCAGTAAGTAAAACTTATCAATTTTCTTCCCTTTTCTCTTTATTTCTATATATATATATATATATATATATATATATATATATATATATATATATATATATATATATATATATATATATATATATATATATATATATATATATATATATATATATATATATATATATATATATATATATACACACTTTGGACATTTAGTTTATTCTGCGCATTTAATGTATGTTTAATATTATGCAAATTTTCGAATATCTCTAAGGAAAGGGGTGGGCTGTTATAACAATATATAGTGCGCAAGTTAAAAAAAAAAAAAGCGGATCATCCAGAGTAATTTCGAATAATGATCGAATCTTCACATTTTAGGACTCAATATTAAAGGTTCGAGGATATGACTTCAAATTTGTTAATTAATTATTCACCATCTCGAACCTTTAAAATTGAGTCCTACAACATGAAAAACCCATCATTACATAAAAAGTTATTCAGGGAGATCCGTTTTTTATTTTGTTCACTGTACATCTTAATATGCATTATGCTATTCTAATCTACCTAAAAACTATTGCTGTTATTTTCCATTATATAAAAAATTTTACCATTTTATACCAAATTATACCATTTTATACCAAAATTATATCTTCTTTTTTTCATTTTTATCATGAGATAAATTATACCATCACTTTCTTTACCATTAATATTGGTTATCATTTTATCCAACAGTTTGAAGGTGTAAATTAATTGCTATTTGCATGTAAATAAGTTAAGTAATCAAATACAAACACGTAGGTTTTTTTGAATACTTAAAGCTCTTTTTTAATGAAGTGGGATTATTGACCACCTAAACATGGATGGTTACCGCAATCTGGAAGGCATGGTCTTCATAGTTTTGTCAGAAGAGCAGTCCAAAGTTCTTGTTCCTTATTGTTATCAGTTATTAATTTTTAACATTTGACTTTTCATAGAAAATCACTAACTTTTTGCACATATCTAATTTGTTTATCAGAAAATATATCCATACAAAAAAGACAAATATTTATTTTTCACATTTTTTTTTATAATTACCCATTTTGAATTAAAATAGAGAAAAATTTTCTCATCATTCTAACTAACATAATATAAAGTAACAAAACGTGAACAAAATGTTTATAGAAATAAGGAAACTATACCATCAAATTTTGTCACTTATGATTACGTTGATAAAAATGCTGTATTTTTCTGTCCATTATTAAACCTCAATTCAGGAACAGTTATTAATTATGTTTAATACTTATAATAAAAAATAATTTTTGCTATTAAAATTATTTTCTCTTGTAATCTTTAAATAAGTGAGTTCAATAACTGTCTATTAATATTGTTCAATTCTCATCGATAAGAGTTTTGCCTCTGAATGTTAATTTCCCTATTGAGGTATTTATTAGAAAATTAACATTATTTTAGAAAATACATTTCGTATTTTCCAGATTCCTACTATCCATATTTTGGTGGAAAATTTTTTTAATCAGTTGAAAAACATTTAAGGTTATTGAAAGAAAATATGTTTTTTTACTGATTTTGCAACTTAACCTTACTTGGCACCATTTAAACTTTTATAGAATAGTGTTCAGTACGAGAAAATTCGCTCATTAAACCAAGATATTCAATGTTTTTTTTTCTCACTGTACAGGTGGTGCAATTTGGCCGAAAGCAACTCCCTGAAACGCAACTTTTAAAATTTTTCCTCTGAACTTAACTAATTACTTATTGTCCATAATTCCCTTGAAAATGCAGTTAATAAAGCGATTAAAATTGAAAAATATTTCTTAAAATATTTTTTAAAATGATACTTGAAATTTACTTGAAATTAAGTATCATATTATTATTGTGAGAAAATATTATCTAAACAAAATGAAAAAAATGCATTTTATGAGGTGATAAAATACGAAACTACTGCCCTGATAAATAGGAGACAAATTTCGCTATTAATGTTTGCATGCTAAGCTTAATCTAGCAAAATTCAAAAGAAGTACGAAAAAAATCGTTAAATTGTCTTTGCTTTTTAATTAACAGATCAGAAGCAGTACCTTACTGTAACATCTCATAAAATTCTAACTTAAACACCATTACTTGACTTTACGAAACAAAATAAATGAACGGTAATAAAAATTAAGACATTAAAGCAGAATAAAAAAAACGGGAACATACTTTAGTTTTAGAAAAAAAAAATCATAAATTCATCAAATATGGCTACACTTTATTCTCTTAAAAAAAGTATACATATAGATGACTATAAATTAATATCTACGGATTAGATCAAAATATATACAGCTACAAATATAATTTAAAAATTAGCATTCATCCATAGCATTTCTATCTAGATTTTATTCACGAAAACATATTCATAGAGAAACATAAATTCAAAGCATGTGTTGTGGAATCGAGGAATTAAGGTTAAAAAAAGGCATAATGGGAAAAAACAGCAGTTAATAACTTACAGTAATAGTTATTAAATGCAATAAACAGGAATTATATCAGCACACAAATAGAGAATTTTAGCTGAACATAATAAAAAAATTCTTTCACAGTTAAAACTAAACAAATATTGCACTTTTTACAAAAGTACTGTCTGTATATTGATATATATTCATTCGCAGGTCATGTTGTAGATTCAAAAATGCTCACCATATACCATATTTATTAATTTAGAAAAACAAATTTCAGCTATACTTTCTTAAACGAGTGATAATAATAATAATAATAAAATACTCAGAGATTTAATTATTACTCAACAATTATATTACACTAAAAGTTTTTTTAGAAACATATTGATAGAAAAATAAAAAAAAAATAAAATTTTTGAATCTAAGATTTAACCTGAAATAAGTCAACATTAAAATAGATTATTTCCAAAATTAAATATTATAATTTATTAAATAAGACTCGCTTTAAGTTTTGCACTCAAACTAACTTAAAAAAAGTATGTTTAAAAAATCATAAGTTCAAAACATGTGTAGTAGAATCGACGAATAAGATTAAAATAAAGGAAGCAATCTTAAAATAATTTTAAAAAAATCGCAGTTACCATTGTCAAATGACAAACATGAATAAAATTAGCATTTAAAAATAGAATTTCAGCAGAACATAATAAAAAACTCTTGCATAGTTAAATCTAAACAAATTGTGCACTTTCTACAAACGCGTTGTCAGTACTTTCATATACCATCATCTCGATGGAACATTGTAGATTCGAAATTGTTCACCATCTTCTTGAGTTCCTAAACATTCGATTATTAAAGCGACGTTTCTGAGCAGCTACTGATGGAATAACAGGCGATGCGTGAAGATGAAAACATTCCTCACCAAAGGGGCAAATTCCTTTACCGTTTTTGAAATATTTACAACGTTTCGTGCTCAAAGACTTTCTATAGTCGGCGATTAACATCTCCTTTTCCCCTTCAGAATGAACCCATTTCTTACTGGGTATGTAAAATCTAGACGGCACTCTACATTCGGGACAAGCACGAGTAACAGCAGAATCTATTAGATCTTCTTCATGAGAATTTTGCACATTTCTCCACTTAATGATGCAGAATAAACAAAACACGTGATTGCAATTCTCAAGAATACCAAATCGACGCTCTGCAACTCGATCTTTTTCCATTACGATATCCAAACATATACCACATGACAAATCGCGTCGAATATCCGTATCTCGCTCATGCCTACAGACTGCAATATGAAGTCCTCGCTGCTTTTCATCAAAAGGATCCAAGCAATATCTTTGACACAGTTCACATAACTCTCCGTGGATGCATGGGCAATCGTCGAATGGGCAAACACCATCAAAGAAATGCGGGCAGAATTCCATATCCAACTTCTGTGGCTCTGAACTATCAACACCGTCATTTGAATTCGAAGCAGTGGCTAAATATTTGCTGCTTGTCGGCACGAATTCAGGTGCATTTATCCAGTCGTGTAAATCTGATTCACGACAAAGAGATGCCTCACCATTTAAACTAGTGTTGAAATTTTGAAAATTTCTTTCGGCGGGAAAAATATCCATATTCCCTGTCTGTTGCTGTAAATGACCAGTATTCTGCTCTTCACTGCAAGGTTGAGATATATAATAAACATCATCTTCAGCTTTTGGATGAGAATACCAACAATTATCACCAAACATGCAAATGCCTTTCAAAGAAAAACGGCAGACGATATTTTCGCGAAATCTAGGCGACTGTCTAAAATTGCACCTATTACCTTCTTGGCAAGAAGAATTTAAATAAAACGGGCGCACTAATTTCGTCATATCTAGTGGTGCGCTTTCAGCCATTTTATAGAATACTTAATTCACTTTCACCTCTGCTAGTGATAACAACCAACTACGGAGTAATAAAGTATAGTGCACTGGGGGAGATAGTGTACAACAGAGGGCGTGTCGATTCTGATGACGTGAATATAATCATTTCAGAGCAAGGCGTATGATTGGTTATCTACAAACTCTTCCTCTTATGGTAGGAGGCCATCATTGCGCATGCGCAAAGTGGACCCATTTCTATCGTCTCAGTTGCCATTTGTGAAATAAAAAAAATCTTGCAAACTGTCATTAATGTTGAAATAAAGCATAACCCATTTGTGCCATGAGTCAATTTAAATCTGCTTTTTTATAAAATAGAAAGAAGTAGTAGCACAAATGATTCATTGCTTTGATTTATTTTGCGAAAACAAGGAAGTTTTGCCTACCACACTGTATAATATAATATAAACAGATCTGAAGTAAGCCACATTACCTTTTTTAAGTTAAAGTGGAAACCAACAGAAAGAAATATGCACTTAGTACAAACAAATATGTATTATCCCTTATTTCAGATAGTTGTTTAACATTCATCGGTCTTCATAGGTTTTTCATACATAGTTTGCGCATAAATGGTTGAATTACTCACATTTGAAAGTATACACTTTAGCATTTGCACGCACTAACCAAGGAATTAGATAATTTTGATTAATATTTTATGCATAGGGAATAACCGTGCATTGTCTATAAAGACTTTAAGATCCTTTAAACTGTGCAAACAAGGCAAGAGCCACGTTCCTAACTCATTGGACAGCATGTGTATTTTAAATAAAAATTAGAAGCGCATGTTATTATAATCAATTTTCTCTAATTAAATTGAATTGAATCAGATGTCAAATATTATTACATAATGAAATTGCTGGCAATGCACTACACTGTAAAAAATATCGTATCAAATAACGGTAAAATATACCATCACTCAGCGTGCTGTTATTTTTTACCGTAAAATCTATTTTTACCAGAAAATGTTTCGGATCAGAGAATATAATATACCGTAATTTTTAGAGTAATAATTACCGTAAAATTACTGAATCGCTCTAAATAAATATTACTTTCAAAATTGCGGTATATATAATATTTTACGGTAAAATGGTTTATGTATGACGAAACTGCTGGCATTTTATACTGTAATTTGATCCGCAATTTTTTACAATGTAGTACTTTTGGTTGAACTTCTTATATTTACGAAGAACCTATTTGAGAATAAAATGAAAATAAAGGCTTGTTGAATGAAATAATCTTGCTATGAAACACGAGTAGCGTGCTTTAATTTTGAGAAGTCTTTCTAACAAACTTATGATGATAAAACGTCATTCGACAGTTATACTAACAGTTAGAGTTCGCTTTGTTAGATTAACAAAACCAACTCACAATAATTTTCTATTTCTTCTATTGATTTTTCTCAAAATTGTGAAACAATAAAATTATGCGGTTTATGGTTATGAGTAAGTATATTAAAATTACACATTTGTCTGTTTTCAGATTTTTTTAATTTTAATTCTATTAGTTTAAATTTATGAAAACCAGTTCGGAAAATGCTTAATTTTTTAACGTAAATTAATTAAAAATAAATATGCTTACCAAAAATAAAAAAATATATATTACTGTTATTGTTGTTGCTTATCCACCTTGGCTTAGACAAACTAAACCAAATTCAAAAGACCATGTCGCACAATTAAATCCAAAACTATATCCCCTCCATTCAACAGCTGCCCCACTGAGGTACCAATGCAATCTAAGATATGAGAGGGAAAAGCGATGGCAGAGCAGCATAAGTCTTCTCATTTCCGTTAAAAATTAGGCTTTTAATGTGACTGACTAGTCCTTAATGTGACAAGACTAGATATAGTTTGTCTACGGTAAGAGCTCCCCCCACCCCGAAACAAAGTTTGAGGCCGTCTGCTGCTATTGAAAAAAAATAGCTCATTTTAGGGAGGGTAGCTTCTCTTCATTCTATGACTAACATTATGGAACGAAGAAAGAGATTCCCTTTCTATCTCAATCCCGAACCAAAGCCTTTAAAACGAGAGCCAAAGCAGTGGAGCTTTTTAACATTGTTTCAACCAGTACAGCATATGAACTCGCAGAATTGTAACAAATACATAACAGTCAGGAAAATACGTAGCCAAATTCTGAAAATGATAATAAACATGTTTCTGAAACATCGAGAATGAAATATTATGGAAAAGTGCTTAGAGAAACATTTCTGTGACATCCCGTTTAAAATATTTCGAAGCAAAAACAATTCCGCAACTACTTTTCTTATAAGCTTCCTCTGTGCGTGTGCAACACGCAAAATGATGTCTTATCCCTCTTTTGGTATGCAATAAGTGACATAGGATGTTAATTAAAAAGTAATTAAAATAGGAACAAATAGGATGTTAATTAAAAAGTAATTAAAATGGGAACAAATAGGATGTTAATTAAAAAGTAATTAAAATAGGAACAAATAGGATGTTAATTAAACTAGGAACTTAATTAAAAAACAAGGGCAATTAATTTCTTTCAATTCACAAGTTCGTAAATTTTTTACATTGAATTAGATTTATATCAGAACTCAGTTGATAGTCCTGATTATTTCATAGTTAGAAGGATGTTATACATAAAACAATCAAAAAGTTTATTGATTTGAAACTGTAAAAAAAAAAAAAAATCATTTAAATTTATTCATTACATTAAACTTTCAGATTATTTCCAATATTAATTCCCGAAAAATTTCTATGTTTAACAAGGTCATATTCAATTGTGAAATATAATATTTTTATTTCATTCTTCACAGTTAAAAAGTTACCTACCTTTAGGTTTATAATTTAGCAAAATATTTTTTTTTCTCCCATCAATAATACTGATACTCTTGGAAAAGTTAGTCGCTCATTAAAATATTTTCTGCTATTTAACAAGCATGGGTGATTTCAAATTCTTATTTTCTTGCTTAATCCTGTCTCTGTAACATGCAAATCAAGTAATTTTTAATAGTTTAGGTTGCCAATTGTCACTTTTGATGGATAATCCGATCAGGTTTTTCACCATATGCTACTGATAACCTAAGAAAGAATGTTTGAGACTATTCATTATCTCCAACAATGTTTAAAAGTGTCACTTGACAATACTTCCACAGGTGATAAGCAGCAATTTTCTTTTAAGTGACAAATTCTTTATTATTTATTGAGAAGTTATCATTAACAAATTTTCAATTAGTGAAAATACAATTCAAAAATATTCTATTGGACGTTCTGACATTTCTATTGAATATCTTCTTTATTCTCTAAGAAATGTTATCACTTTCTGAGAACCCCGATGGTACCAGTTTGAATACCCTTCAGAATTGAATATTTTCAAAAAAGCAGATTTTCAAGATCCCTTTAGATGAATGTATCCGGTGAAATCTTAAGAGGATGCCGCACCCCACGGGAGAATCTTTTCATTTCAAATTATCTTTCACCTTCAGTACTTACTTAAAATTAAAAAGAACGAAAAAGTAAGTTCAGACAAACTTAGAGTAAGTCGTGAAGTTTCAATAGCTGAAAAAAATACTTCAAAATATTAAAATGTAAACAAAATATTAGAAGAGAACTTCTCCGTTGCGTAATCCTTAGTTATCATCTCATAATTTATTTTCTTTTGCATATTTTAAAATTTTCTTTTCAGTATTTGAAACTTCATGGTTTACTCTTTGGTTTGTCTAAATCCACCTTTTTCAACATTTTAAATTAGTAATGAAGTAGGAATAGAATTTGCGACGAAAATTTTCTTCTGAGATATGGCGTCCTCTTAAGAGTATGCCACACCAAGGGACAATCTTTTTGTTTCAAATTCTATTTCACCTCCATTACTTATTTCAAGTGCCGAAAAAGTGAGTTCAGACGAACCTAGAGTAAACTATGAAGTTTCTATTGCTAAAAATTTTTTTAAAAGAATATTAAAATGCAAACAAATTCTTGAAAGAGAACTTCTCCATTGCGTGGTCCTAAAATATCCTCATGATTTTCATTTTGATATCTTAAAAATTTCTTTTCAGTTCTTGAAACTTCGTGGCTTTATCTAGGTTTGTCTGAACTCACTTTTTCTATCGCTTTAATTTTAAATTAGTTATGAAGGTGAAAGAGAATTTAAGACGAAAAGTACTTGTAACTTCATGGCTGAACTCACTTTTTTATCGCTTTACATTTAAATTAGTTATGAAGGTGAAAGAGAATTTAAGACGAAAAGTACTTGTAACTTCATGGCTGAACTCACTTTTTTATCGCTTTACTTTTAAATTAGTTATGAAGGTGAAAGAGAATTTAAGATGAAAAGTACTTGTAACTTCATGGCTGAACTCACTTTTTTATCGCTTTACGTTTAAATTAGTTATGAAGGTGAAAGAGAATTTAAGACGAAAAGTACTTGTAACTTCATGGCTGAACTCACTTTTTTATCGCTTTAAGTTTAAATTAGTTATGAAGGTGAAAGAGAGTTTAAGACGAAAAGTACTTGCAACTTCATGGCTGAACTCACTTTTTCTATATTGCTTTAATTTTAAATTAGTTATGAACGTGAAAGAGAATTTAAGACGAAAAGTACTTGCAACTTCATGGCTGAACTCACTTTTTCTATATTGCTTTAATTTTAAATTAGTTATGAACGTGAAAGAGAATTTAAGACGAAAAGTACTTGTAACTTAAGTTCTCTCTTGGAAATAACATAGGAGATCATGAATTTGATTATTGGCAAACAGTCTTTTTTGTTTTCTGGGTTAGGTTTAAAATTAGAATGTTACAAATTTGAACATTGACATGGTCTCTAAACCAATATAGATATACCGTTTACTGCGTTATTGATTTTCAAAAGAATAATTGAAGGAATATTACGATATTTATAAAAAAAAATTTAAACTGATAATGTGTACAAATTTTATGTGCTTCATCGAGTTCTTGAATGAGGAGCATGCTAATATTACATGCTAATTTCATCATACACAATGATCAAGCTTCAAAAGTTGAGCTATAAATTATATACCGATGTGAGAATGTCCGATTTCGTTCCTTTATTTCCTTCAAGAAAATGTTTTAATACGCTTAATTTTTTTTTCTA